>NW_027043044.1:600000-774767 GCF_036013475.1 Columba livia | reverse complement strand
TTAGTTCTTTGAAGATTTGGAAGGTAGATTGCTTTAGGTTCGTCAGGTTGATTGTTCCAGTTGTTGAAGGTTGCTTTAGGTGAGTTGTTCTATGGTGGTTTAGGTAGGCTGTTCTAGCTAAGTTTAGGGCCATCTCGTGGAGCAAGCAGGCACCCAGCCCAAATGGCCCAAAGAAGCCATGGCAAGTGGGCCATGCTCAATGCTGCAGAGGACCCCCAGAGACGCTTGGTGTCTCACATGGGGGGAAAAAAAAGCTTTCCTCCCCCCAGCTGCAGGGCACGAGAGGCCATCTTCCTGGTGCCTGAGCAGCAGGTAGGAACCGAGCCAAAAGGGCCCAGTGGAGCTCTGCAAAGTGGTCATGCTCCATGCTGCAGAGGAAGGCAAAAAACCCCCGGGGACCAATGCCAATCTGCCCCGGGGGAAAAAATTCCTTCCTGACCCCAGTGCTGGCGATCGGCTGTTCCCTGAGCATGTGAGACAGACCTGGCTCCTCGTCCCACAGGCTGCTCATGCCCTCCCAGGACCTGCCCAAACCCTATCCTGTCCTATCCTATCCTCCCTACACCTGGAGCCATCTCCCAGACTTCCGAGAGTGCCCAAATGCCTCTGAGCTCATGGACTTTGGGGACAAGAATCCTTCCTGGGCCTGTCAGGACACCAGTGGGTGTTCCAAAGCACTGCAACCCCTCTACATCCTCTCTCTTACAGCTCCTGAGCCTGCTCCTGTAGGGAATGAGGATGATGAGCTCTGCCATGCTTCTCAAGAAGGCAACACTCCTTTGCTCTTGCCACTGCAATCCGGTTGAGAAGGATTTCAAAGCATCCGACGAGTTTGGAAGGTGGTGGCTCTGTCAACAGGTTGTCTTGCAGCAGAGAACCTCCAGCAGCCTCATGCAAGGTCTTCCTCCCTTCATCCCTTCCCTGTGATTCCACCAGCTGCTCCAGTGCTTCCTTGGGGATGTGTTGGAGCTGCCCCTGGGCCAGCTCTGGCGCTGGGCACGGGAGGCTGCTCCCTTTTATAGTGCCCCGGGGCATTGTGACCTCAGCGTTGCCGGGTGCTGGCATTGTGACGTGGGGGTGACAGAGCCCCCATGTGCAGCCCCGCCCATCCCCCCTCTGCCCAGCACCCTTTGGAGGAAGCCCTTGAGCCGCTGGCCCCCAATCACTCTCTGTACCTACAAGACAGGGGAGTAATCAACCTAACCATAGCCCTTTTTTGGAAAAATAGAGTCTGGATTTGTTGTCTGTCCAGCCTTATTTCATCTCCTCTCCTCTCCTCTCCTCTCCTCTCCTCTCTCCTCTCCTCTCCTCTCCTCTCCTCTCCTCTCCTCTCCTCTCCTCTCCTCTCCTCTCCTCTCCTCTCCTCTCCTCTCCTCTCCTCTCCTCTCCTCTCCTCTCCTCTCCTCTCCTCTCTCCTCTCCTCTCCTCTCCTCTCTCCTCTCTCCACTTTTTTCCTTTTCCTCTCTCCCCATAGTGAGTCAAATAACAAAAAGAATATTTGCCTGAAAGGACAGTGGAATTTCAGCTCCAAAACCACTTTCAAGGACACATAACAGAATAGATACATCTGTTTCATTTTTTAATTTATTTTATTTCATTTTATTTAGTCTTATTTTTTTTTTAGTTTTGTTTTGTTTTGTTGCCCTCTCCTCTCTTCTCCTTCTTCTGTGGTCCTTGCTTTGCCTTGCCATGCCTTGCCTTGCCTTGCCTTGCCTTGCCTTGCCTTGCCTTGCCTTGCCTTGCCTTGCCTTGCCTTGCCTTGCCTTTGCCTTGCCTTTGCCTGGCCTTTGTCTTGACTTTGCCTTTGCCATTGCCTTTCCCTTTGCCTTTGCCTTTGCCTTTGCCTTTGCCTTTGCCTTTGCCTTGCCTTTGCCTTTGCCTTGCCTTTGCCTTTGCCTTACTTTTGCCTTGCCTTTGCCTTGCCTTTTCCTTGCCTTTACCTTTGCCTTGCCTTTGCCTTTGCCTTCCCTTTGCCTTGCCTTTGCCTTGCCTTTGCCTTGCTTTGCCATTGCCTTGCCTTTGCCTTGCTTTGCCTTGCTTTGCCTTGCCTTACCTTTGCCTTGCCTTGCCTTTCTGTTGTTTAAGCTTGCTTCAGTGTCCACGGGGGTTTGTGACAAGCACACTGTCCATGGGTGTTTGTGACACACACACTGTCCAATAGGGTTTGTGACACACACGCTGTCCCCTCGGGATTGTAACACACACACACTGTCCAGGGGGTTTTGTGACACTCACGCTGTCCAATGGGGTTTGCAACACACACACTGTCCAATGGTGTTTGTGACAAACACACTGTCCAATGGGTTTTGTGACAGACACACTCTGTCCAAAGGGTTTTTTTTACACAACACACGCTGTCCAATGGTGTTTGTGACACACACACTGTCCAATGGGTATTGTGACACTTACACTATTAAATGGGGTTTGTGACACACACACTGTCCGAAGGGGACTATGCCACACACGCTGAGGAATGGGTTTTGTGACACACAGTCAAATGGGGAATGTGATACACACACGCTGTTCAATGGGGTTTGTGACAAACGCACTGTCCAATGCGTTTTGTAACACACACGCTGTCCCCCTCGGGATTGTCACACACTACACTGTGTAGGGGGGTTTGTGACACAGACGCTGTCCAATGGGGTATGTGACACACACAGTGTACAAAGGGGTTTGGCACACACACTCTGTCCCCTGGGGTTTGTGACACACACTCTGTCCAGTGGGGTTTGTCACACACTCTGTCCAATAGGGATTGTTTCAAACATGCTGTACAATGGGGTTTGTGACACGTACACTTTCCAATTGGTTTTGTGACACACACACTGTCCAATGGCGTTCGTGACACACACGCTGTCCAGTGGGTTTTGTGACACACGCACTCTGTCCAAAGGGGATTAAGACACACACGCTGTCCAATAGTGCTTGTGACACACACTCTGTCCCATGGTGTTTGTGACACACACACTGTCCAATGGGGATTGTGACACACAAACGCTGTCCAATGGGGTTTGTGACACACACACTGTCCAAAGGGGTTTGTGACACACACACTGTCCAATGGAGATTATGACACACAAACGATGTCCAATGGGGTTTGTGACACACACGCACTGTCCACTGGGATTGTGACACCACATAGTGTCCAGTGGGGTTTGTGACACACACACTGTCCAAAAGGGTTTGTGACACACACACTGTGCAGTGGGGTTTGTGACACACACACTGTCCAATGGGGTTTGTGACACACACGCTCTCCATTGGGGATTGTGACACACACACTGTCCAGGGGGGTTTGTGACTCACACACTTTCCAAAGGGTTTTGTGAAACACACGCTGTCCAATGGGGTTTGTGAGAAGCACATTGTCCATGGGTGTTTGTGACACACAGGCAGTCCAGTGGGGTTTGTGACACACACACTGTCCAATGGGGTTTGTGACACACACGCTGTCCCCTCGGGATTGTGACACACACACACTGTCCAGGGGGGTTTGTGACACTCACGCTGTCCAATGGGGTTTGCGACACACACACTGTCCAATGGTGTTGGTGACAAACACGCTATCCCAATGGGTTTTGTGACAGACACACTCTGTCCAAAGGGTTTTTTTACACACACACGCTGTCCAATTGGTTTTGTGACACACACACTATTCAATGGGGTTTGTGACACACACACTGTCCGAAGGGGACTATGCCACACACGCTGACAAATGGGTTTTGTGACTCACACACTGTGAAATGGGGAATGTGATACACACACGCTGTTCAGTTGTGTTTGTGACAAGCACTCTGTCCATGGGTGTTTGTGACACACATGCTGTCCAGTGAGGTTTGTGACAAACACACTGTCCAATGGGTTTTGTAACACACAAGCTGTCCCCTCGGGATTGTGACACACACACACACTGTGCAGGGGGGTTTTCTTGACACAGACGCTGTCCAATGGGGGTTTGTGACACACACAGTGTACAAAGGGGTTTGTCACACACACTCTGTCCCCTGGGGTTTGTGACACACACTCTGTCCAGTGGGGTTTGTCACACACACTCTGTCCAATGGGGTTTGTGACACACACTCTCTCCAATAGAGATTGTGTCAAAAACGCTGTACAACAGGGTTTGTGACACGTACACTTTCCAATGGGTTTTGTGACACACACACTCTGTCCAATGGTGCTTGTGACACACACACTGTCCGATGGGGATTGTGACACAGAAACGCTGTCCAATGGTGTTTGTGACACACACACTGTCGAAAGCGGTATGTGATACTAACGCTGTACATTGGGGTTTGTGACAAGCACGCTGTCCGTGGGTGTTTGTGACACACACGCTCTCCCCTCGGGATTGTGACAAACACACACTGTCCAGGGGAGTATGTGACACACACGCTATCCAATGGGGTTTGTGACACACACACTGTCCAATGGGTATTTTTTCACACACACACTGTCCAGGGGAGTTTGTGACACACACTATGTCAAATGGGTTTTGTGACACACACACGCTGTCCCATGGGGTTTGTGACACACACACTGTCCAAAGCGATTTGTGACACATACGCTGTCCAGTGGGGTATGTGACACGCACACTGTCCATGTGTGTTTGTGACACACACATTGTCCAGAGGGGTTTGTGACACACAGCTGTCCACTGGGGATTGTTAACCACACAGTCCAGGGGGTTTGTGACACACACTTTGTCCAGTGGCATTCGAGACACACACACTTTCCAATGGGTATTGTGACACACAAGCGCTGTCCAATGGGGTTTGTGACACACACACCGACCAATGGCGTTCGTGACAAACACACTGTCCAATGGGTATTGTGACACACAAACGCTATCCAATGCGGTTTGTGACACAAACTTTGTCCAATGGGGTTTGTGACACACACGCTGTCCAATGGGGATTGTGACACAAACTCTGACCAATGGGATTGTGACACACACGCAGTCCAATGGGTTTTGTGACACACACAGTTTCCAATGGGGATTGTGAGACACACACGGCCCAGTGGGTTTTGTGACACACACAATGTCCAATAAGTTTTGTGACACGCATGCAATCCAATGATGTTTGTGACACACACATTCTGTCCAATGGGCTTGAGACAAAAAAGCTGTCCAATGGTGTTTGTGACACAAACTCTGTCCCATAGGGTTTGTGACACACACACTGTCTAACGGGGATTCTCACACACAAACGCTGTCCAATGGTGTTTGTGACACACACACTGTCCGAAGGGGTTTGTGACACAAACGCTGTTCAATCAGGTTTGTGACAAGCACACTGTCCATGGGTGTTTGTGACACACACCCTGTCCAGTGGCGTTTGTGACACACACACTGTCCAATGGGGTTTGTGACACACATGCTGTCCCCTCGGGATTGTGACACACACACACTTTCTAATGGGGTTTGTGACACACGCGCTGTCCAATGGGTTTTGTGACACACACACTGTCCAATGGGTATTGTCACACACACACGCTGTCCAATGGGGTTTGTGACAGACACACTGTCCAATGGGGATTGTGACACACACACTCTGTCCAGTGGGGCTTGTGACACACACGCTGTGCAGTGGGTTTGGTGACACACACACTGTCCATTAGGTTTTGTGACACACACATGCAATCCAATGGGGTTTGTGACGCATAAATTTACAATGGGGTTTGTGACACACACACCTCTGTGCAATGGGCTTGTGACACACACGCTGTCCAATGGTGTTTCTGACACAAACTCTGTCCCACGGGGTTTGTGACATACACACTGTCCAATAGGGTTTGTGACACACAAACCCTGTACAATCGTGTTTGTGACACACACACTGTCCAAATGGCTTTGTGACACACACTCTGTCCAATGGGGTTTGTGAAACACACTCTGTCCAATGAGGTTTGTCACACACACTCTGTCCAATGCGGTTTGTGGCACACACGCTGTCCATTAGGGATTGTGAAAAACACACTCTACAATAGGGTTTGTGACACACACACTCTGTCCAAAGGGCTTGTGACACATTCACTTTCCAATGGGGTTTGTGACACACACACTCTGTCCAGTGGGGCTTGTGACACACACGCTGTCCAGTGGGGTTTGTCACACAAACACTATCCAATGGGGTTTGTGACACACAGGCTGTCCCCTCGGAATTGTGACACACACACACTGGCCATGCGGGTCTGTGACACACACGCTGTCCAATGATGTTTGTGACGCACACAGTGTCCAATGGTTATTGTTACACACACACGCTATCCAATGGTTTTCTGACACACACATGCTGTCCATTGGGGTTTGTGACACACACACAGTCCAACGGGCATTGTGATACACACATGGTGTTCCGTGGGATTTGTCACACAAACACTGTCCAAAGGGATTTGTGACACACACGATGTCAAATGGGGTTTGTAACACGCACAATTTCCATGGGTGTTTGTGACACACACGCTGTCCAGTGGGGTTTGTGACAAAAACACTGTCCAGGGGGTTTTGTGACACACACACGTGTCCAATGGGGTTTGTGGCACACACAATGTCCAATGGGGATTGTGACACACAAACGCTGTCCAATGGTGTTTGTAACACACACACTCTGTCCAGTGTGTTTTGTAGAGACACACAAGCAATCAAATGGGGTTTGTGACACATACATTTCCAAAGGGGTTTGTGACACAAACACTCTGTCCAATGGGCTTGTGACTAGCACACTGTCCATGGGTGTTTGTGAAACACACGCTGTCCAGTGGCGTTTGTGACACAGACACTGTCCAATGGGGATTGTGACACACACGCTGTCCCCTCGGGATTGTGACACACACACACTGTCCATGGGGGTTTTTGATACACACGCTGTCCAATGGCGTTTGTGGCACACACACTGTCCAATGGGTATTGTTTCACACACACGCTGTCCAATGGGGTTTGTGACAGACACACTCTGTCAAATGGGTTTTGTGACACACACACGCTGTCCCATGGGGTTTGAGACACACACGCTGTCCAGTGGGTTTTGTGGCACACACACTGTCCAATGGGGATTAAGACTCACACGCTGTTCAATGGTGTTTGTGACACAAACTGTGTCCCACGGGGTTTGTGACACACACACTGTCCAAAGGGATTTGTGACAAATACGCTGTCCAAAAGGGCTTGTAAAACACACGTTGTCCGCTAGGGATTGTTACACGCACACTGTCCATGGGTGTTTGTGACACACATGCTGTCCAGTGGGGTTTGTAAAACACACGCTGTCCACTGGGGATTGTTACACGCACAATGTCCAGGGGGTTTGTGACACACACACTGTCCAGTGGCGTTCATGACACACACACTTTACAATGGGTATTGTGACACACAAACGCTATCAAATGCGGTTTGTGACACAAATTTTGTCCAATGGGGTTTGTGACAGACACGCTGTACAATGGGTTTTGTGACACACAAACAGTCCAATGGGTATTGTGACACACAAATGCTGTCCAATGGGGTTTGTGACACACAGAGTTTCCAAAGGGGATTTTGACACACATGTTGTCCAGTGGGTTTTGTGACACACACACTGTCCAATAAGTTTTCTGACACCCACGCAATCCAATAGGGTTTGTGACACACACAGTCTGTCCAATGGGCTTGTGACACAAACGCTGTCCACTGGTGTTTGTGACACAAACTCTGTCCCATGGGATTTGTGACACACACACTGTCCAACAGGGATTCTGACACACAAATGCTGTCCAATTGTGTTTGTGAACACACACACTGTCCAAAGGGGTTTGTGACACACACGCTGTCCAATGGGGTTTGTGACAAGCACACTGTCCATGGGTGTTTGTGACACACACGCTGTCCAGTGGCGTTTGTGACACACACACTCTCTCCAATGGGGTTTGTGACACACACTCTGTCACCTCGGGATTCTGACACACACACATACTTTCTATTGGGGTTTGTGACACACACGCTGTCCAATGGGGTTTGTGACACACACACTGTCCAATGGGTATTGTTACACACACACGCTGTCCAATGGGGTTAATGACAGACACACTCTGTCCAATGGGTTTTGTGACACACACGCTGTCCAATGTGGTTTGTGACACACAGGCTGTCCAAAGGGGTTGGTGACACACACACTATGTCCAAAGGGCTTGTGACATATACACTTTCCAATGGGGTTTGTGACACACACATGTCCAATGGGGTTTGTGACACACACGCTGTCCAATAGCGTTTGTGACACACACATGCTATAAAATGGACTTTGTGTCACATACACTTTCCAATGGGTTTTGTGACACACACACTGTCCAATGGTGCTTGTGACACACATGCTGTCCCATTGGGTTCGTAACACACACGCTGTCCAGTGGGTTTTGTGACACACACACACTGTCCAATGTGGATTAAGAAAACGCACGCTGTCCAATGGTGTTTGTGACACAATCTATGTCCCATGGGGTTTTTGACACACACAATGTCCAAAGGGGATTGTGACACACAAACGCTGTCCAATGGGGTTTGTGACACATACACTGTCCAAAGGGGTTTATGACACACACGCTGTCCAATGGGTTTTGTGACACGCACACTATCCATGGGTGTTTGTGACACACACTCTGTCCAGTGGGGTTTGTGACACACACACTGTCCAATGGGGTTTGTGACACACACGCTGTCCACTGGGGATTGTGACATACACACTGTCCAGGGGGGTTTGTGACATACACACCGTCCAATGGAGTTCGTGACACACACACTGTCCAATGGGGATTGTGACACACACGCTGTTTAATGGGGTTTGTGACACACACACTGTCCAAAGGGGCTTGTGACACACACGCTCTCCAATGGGGTTTGTGACACACACACTGTCCAATGGGATTGTGACACACACACGCTATCCAATGGGGTTTATGAGACATACACTTTCCAATGGGGTTTGTGACACACATATTCTGTCCAATGGTGCTTGTGACATACAAGCTTTCCCAAGGGGTTCATGACACACACGCTGTCCAGTGGGTTTTGTGACCTACAAACTCTGTCCAATGGACTTGTGACACACACGCTGTCCCATGGTGTTTGTGACAAAAACTCTGTCACATGGGGTTTGTGACACACACACTGTCCAATGTGGATTGTGACACACAAACGCTGTCCAATGGGTTTTCTGATACACACACTCTCCAAAGGGGTTTGTGACACACACGCTGTCCAATGGGGTTTGTGACAGACACACTGTCCAATGGGGTTTGTCACACACACTGTGTCCAATGGGTTTTGTGATACACACGCTGTCCAGTGGGTTTTGTGACACACACACTCTGTCCAATGGGGATTAAGACACACACACTTTCCAATGGTGTTTGTGACACAAATTGTGTCCCATGATGTTTGTGACACACACACTGTCCAATGTGGTTTGTGACACACACGCTGTCCAAAGGGGTTGGTGACACACACACTACGTCCAAAGGGCTTGTGACACATACACTTTCCAATGGGGTTTGTGACACACACATGTCCAATGTGGTTTGTGACAAGCACGCTGTCCAATAGCGTTTGTGACACACACATGCTATAAAATGGACTTTGTGACACATACACTTTCCAATGGGTTTTGTGAAACACACACACTGTCCAATGGGTATTGTGACACACAAATGCTGTCCAAAGGGGTTTGTGACACACAGAGTTTCCAATGGGGATTGTGACACACACGTTGTCCAGTGGGTTTTGTGACACACACACTGTCCAATAAGTTTTCTGACACCCACGCAATCCAATAGGGTTTGTGACACACACACTCTGTCCAATGGGCTTGTGACACAAACGCTGTCCACTGGTGTTTGTGACACAAACTCTGTCCCGTGGGGTTTGTGACACACACACTGTCCAACAGGGATTCTGACAAACAAATGCTGTCCAACTGTGTTTGTGAACACACACACTGTCCAAAGGGGTTTGTGACACACACACTGTCCAATAGGGTTTGTGACAAGCACACTGTCCATGGGTGTTTGTGACACACACGCTGTCCAGTGGCGTTTGTGACACACACACTCTCTCCAATGGGGTTTGTGACACACACTCTGTCACCTCGGGATTGTGACACACACACATACTTTCTAATGGGGTTTGTGACACACACGCTGTCCAATGGGGTTTGTGACACACACACTGTCCAATGGGGTTTGTGACAATCACACTGTACATGAGTGTTTGTGACACACACATGTCCAATGGGGTTTGTGACACACACGCTGTCCAATAGCGTTTGTGACACACACATTCTATAAAATGGACTTTGTGACACATACAGTTTCCAATGGGTTTTGTGACACACACACACTGTCAAATGGTGCTTGTGACACACATGCTGTCCCATTGGGTTCGTAACACACACACTGTCCAGTTGGTTTTGTGACACACACACACTGACCAATGGGGATTAAGAAAACACACGCTGTCCAATGGTGTTTGTGACACAATCTCTGTCCCATGGGGTTCTTGACACACACACTGTCCAAAGGGGATTGTGACACACAAACGCTGTCCAATGGGGTTTGTGACACATACACTGTCCAAAGGGGTTTGTGACACACACGCTGTCCAATTGGGATTGTGACACACAAACGCTGTCCCGTGGGGTTTGTGACACATACACTGTTCAATGGGGATTGTAACACACACACTGTAAAATGGGTATTGTTACACACACATGCTCGCCAATGGGGTTTGTGACACATATACTGTCCAACGGTGTTTGTGACACACACTCTGTCCAACGGGGTTTTTGACACACACGCTGTCTAAAGTGGATTGTGACACACACGCTATCCAAAGGGGTTTGTGACACACACATTCTGTCCAGTGGTGCTTGTGACAGACACGCTGTCCAATGCGGTTTGTGCCACACACCCTGTCCAATGGGGATTGTGACACACACACTGTACAACGGGTATTGTTACACACACACGCTGTCCAGTGATTATTGTGACACACACACTGTACAACGGGTATTGTTACACACACACGCTGTCCAATGGGGATTGTGAAACACACGCTGTCCAATGGGTATTGTGACACACACACGCTGTCCAAAGGGTTTTGTGACACACACTCTGTCCAATGGGGGTTGTGACATACACACTGTACAATTGGTATTGTTACACACACATGCTCGCCAATGGGGTTTGTGACACATGCACTGACCAACGGTGTTTGTGACACACACTCTGTCCAACGGGGCTTGTGACACACACGCTTTCCAAAGTGGATTGTGACACACACGCTATCCAATGGGGTTTGTGACACACACATTCTGTCCAGTGGTGCTTGTGACACACACACTGTACAATGGGTATTGTTACACACACACGCTGTCCAGTGATGATTGTGACACACACGCTGTACAACGGGTATTGTTACACTACACACGCTGTCCAATGGGGATTGTGACACACACGCTGTCCAATGGGTATTGTGACACACACACGCTCTCCAATGGGGTTTGTGACACACACGCTGTCCAATGGGGATTGTGACACACACGCTGTACAATGGGGTTTGTAACACACAGACTCAGTCGAGTGGGGCTTGTGACACACACGCTGTCCCATGGGGTTTGTGACACACACACTGTACAATTGGCATTGCTACACACACATGCTGTCCAATGGGGTTTGTGACACACACACTGTCCAATGGTGTTTGTGACACACACTCTGTCCAATGGGTTTTGTGACACACAGGCTGTCCAAAGGGGATTGTGACACGCACACTTTCTAATGGGGTTTGTGACACACACACGCTATCGATTGGGGTTTGTGACACACATGCTGTCCAATGGGGATTGCTACAAACACACGCTGTCGAATGGGTTTTGTGACACACACTCTGTCCAATGGGGTTTGTGACACACACGCTGTCCAATGGGGATTGTGACAAATACCTTTACAATGGGGTTTGTGACACACACACTCTGTCGAAAGGGCTTGTGAAAAAATCCCTGTACAATTGGGTTTGTGACACACACACGCTATCCTATGCGGTTTGTGACACACACACTTTCCAATGGGGTTTGTGACACACACACACTGTCCCATGGGGTTTGTGACACGGATGCTGACCAATTGGGTTTGTTACACACACACTGTCTAATAGGATTTGTGATAAACACACACTGTCCAATGGTGTTTGTGACACGCATGCTGTCCAATGGCTTTTGTGACACACGCACTGTCCAATAGGATTTGTGAAACACACACGCTATCCAATGGGGTTTGTGAAACACACACTTTCTAATGGGGTTTGTGACACTCATGCTATCCAATGGGTTTTGTGACACACACACTTTCCAATGGAGAATGCGACACACACACGCTGTCCAATGGTGTTTGTGACATGGATGCTGTCCAAAGGGTTTTGTGAAACACACGCTGTGCAATGGGGTTTGTGACAGACACACACTGTCCAATTTGGATTGTGACACACACACGCTGTCCAATGTGGTTTATGACACACAATCTGTCCAATGGGGTTTGTGACACCACGCTGTCCAATGGGGATTATGACAAACACGCTGTCCAATGTAGTTCGTGACACACACGCTGTCGTGTGGGGTTTGCGACACACACACTTTTCAATAGGGTTTGTGACACACACGCTGTCCAATGGGTTCGCGACACACACGCTGCACAGTGGGTTTTGTGACACACACACTGTCCGCTAGGGTTTGTGACACACACACGCTTTCCAATGGGGTTTGTGACAGACACACTTTCTAATGGGTTTTGTGACACACACGCTATCCAATGGGGTTTGTGACACACACACTTTCCAATGGGGTTTGTGACACACACACTTTCCAGTGGGGTTTGTGACACACACACACTGTCCCATGGGGTTTGTGACTCGGACGCTGACCAATTGGGTTTGTTACACACACACTGTCTAATAGGATTTGTGACCCACACACGCTGTCCAATGGTGTTCGTGACACTCATGCTGTCCAATGGCTTTTGTGACACACGCACTGTCCAATAGGGTTTGTGAAACACAGTGACGAAACCGCCGAGGATTGAAAAACCACCTGCCTGGTGGCATGTCGCGAGTCCCGCAGAACGTGGAATGAGCTGCTGAAAGGAAGCAGGATAAGGCGGCCGGCCAAACAATCCCTCCGTCTGGAACGAGAGGTGAGCTGCGGGAAACTAGCAAAATGGGGAATCAAGAGTCTTTCCCTGAGAGAGACGTTTATGAGCTTATGAAAGGTCTACTTAAGGAGCATGGGAAAAAGACTCTTTCGGAACAAGATCTTAAGTTAATCCTTAAATGGGCGCAGGTTAAGATCCCCGCCGTGACTGCTTCTTCTATTTTTACGCGTGAACTTTGGGACGATGTGGGGGTAAAGTTATGGGACGCAGCCACCTCAGGAAATGAGGAAGCGCAGCATATGCTCCTCAGTTGGAGAAAAATCTTTGAAACCATAAAGGCACAAGAGCAAAATCAGCGAGGCTCCGAGGAGGGAGCTCAGTCACCTCCCCCCTGCCCTTCTAAAATCGCTGGTGGGGCGGAACCCTCTGCGCCACCTTTAGCTTGTGCTGCTGGATATCCCCCAGAGGGTGATCCCTTTGACCCGGGTCCGATTGACCCTGAAAAGGAACCTGATCTTTTTCCCCCTGATCCTCATGAGGTTTGGGGAAAGATTAAGCGCCAAGCGATAAACGAGGGGGAGTTGGAAATAGCCAGAACTATAGTAGCCCCCGTTATATACCAAGGACGGGGGGGGGCTCAGGCTCAGTGGGAAGCTCTTTCTTTTTCGGTCATTAAGGAGTTGCGCCGTACAGTTACCGAGCATGGGTTGTCTTCCCCTTATTTTGCAAGCCTTTTATCTTCTGTATTCGATACATATGTCATGACCCCACATGATTTAAAATCTCTCGCGCGATTGTTATTAACCCCAACACAATATACAATGTGGGAGTCTCAATGGAGAACGGGATTGCAGACAGTTTTGCTGGGTTATGCAGGACATGCTAATGCCGCCTTAGCTGCATTGACTATAGAGCACCTCACAGGAACAGGGCAGTTTTCGGACCCGGCAGCCCAAGCTAGGGACATTCCTCGGGAGGCTTTGGAAGCAGGCAGAGAAGAAGCGAAAAGGGCCTTGTTGAGAGTTCCTGACTCTGGCAGACCCCAAAAAGCATTCACTAGTATCACTCAGGAACCCCGTGAGCCGTATATGCAGTTTATAGATAGATTAAAACAAGCCTTAGAGCGGCAAGTTGATAACGGACAAGCTCGGGAGATTTTACTCCTTAAACTGGCTGTGGAAAACGCTAACGCCGATTGTAAAAAGCTCTTGAAGTCTCTCCCAAATCAAAACCCTACCTTAATTGAAATGGTGGAAGCGTGTAATAGAATTGGCACTATGGATCACAAATATGAGGCCATGGCAGCTGCTTTTGTGGCCATGCACGGCCCGATGGGCGCCAACCCACAGCAAAACTGCTATGGGTGTGGAAAACCGGGACACCTTAAAAAAGATTGCTTTAGTGCCAATGCTGGGAAACGACCCCAAATACCTGGGGTTTGTCCCAAGTGCCAAAAAGGGCGCCACTATGCTAATCAATGTCGATCTAAATACGACTCTCAAGGGCGCCCCATACAGGGAAACCGATTGCAGAGCACTGGGCCGCGGCGCGCACAGACACAAGTTCAGCTACCAGCGCCCCCACAAACGCTGGGGGGGGGAAACAGGAGTGTTTCCAGTCTCTGCCCAGCAACAGCAGGGAGTGCCGGCCTGGACCTGGCAACCGCCCACACAGTAACGCTACTTGATTCCTCTGTTCACTTACTGCTTACCAAAATTGCAGGTCCTTTGCCCCCTCGAACGCAGGCTTTATTATTAGGAAGATCGTCCACCACTCTGTCAGGACTTTTTGTATTGCCCGGAGTAATCAATCCTGACAGTAATTCAGAAATCAAAATTATGGCCTGGACCCCATTTCCTCCTTGTACAGTGCCAGAGGGAAGTCATATCGCTCAATTGATACTGATCCCTAAGGAGGACTATGTCCCAATTCCTGATCAATCACTCCCACAGAGACAGGGAAGTTTTGGATCTACGGGAGAACCACTAATTTTATGGGTTCAAGCCATCTCACAAAAACGTTCTATATGTCAATGCACCCTCATTCGCGAAGGTCAACAAGTCGTGTTAAGTGGAATTATTGATACAGGTGCAGATGTTACCGTTATTTCTCAAGCAAAGTGGCCTTCTAGGTGGCCTTTAGCTGATGTCTCTCAGACATTATCAGGAATCGGGGGGTATGGAGCTAGCCGCCAAAGCGCAGAAATAATACAAGTTCAAAATTCAGAAGGACAAGTTGCCTCTGTCAAACCGTTTATCTTACCAGTACCTATGGTCTTGTGGGGGCGTGATGTGTTGTCTCAGTGGGGGATGTCTATCCAGACACATTTTTAGGTGGGGCCATTGAGGGGCGTGAAACCCTAAAGTTAACTTGGAAAACAGATACTCCTGTTTGGATTGATCAAGGGTCCCTGCCGCTGGAAAAACTTCACACCCTCCAAGAAATAGTTAATGAACAACTATCTATGGGACATATTGTACCCTCTACGAGTCCTTGGAACTCGCCCGTTTTTGTTATTAAAAAACTGACTGGCAAGTGGCACTTGCTCCATGACCTCAGAAAAATTAATGACGCTATGGAAGACATGGGGGCCCTGCAACCTGGGCTTCCGTCACCCACCATGATCCCTAGAGATTGGCCTTTAACCATCATAGACCTCAAAGATTGTTTTTTCAACATTCCATTGCATCCAGATGATGCTCCTAAATTTGCCTTTTCGGTTCCTAGTGTCAACATGCAAGCCCCTTTGCAAAGATACCAGTGGGTTGTGCTACCGCAGGGAATGAAAAATAGCCCTACAATATGTCAGTGGTATGTAGCAAAAATACTTAGTCCTGTCAGAACTGTGGTACCTGCTGCATTGTTATATCATTATATGGATGACATTCTAGTGGCAGCACAACACCATGAAGTCATGGAGGAAGCTGTAGCCCTTGTCGTGGCTGCTGTAAAATCAGCAGACCTCTGTATTGCACCAGAAAAAATTCAAAAAGTGCCACCTTGGAAATACTTAGGATGGCGTATAAGAGCTCAGACTATTGCTCCGCAACCTTTACAAATACAGGGGAATGTAAAGAATTTACATGACGTGCAAAAACTGCTGGGTACAATCAATTGGGTCAGACCCTTGTTAGGAATCACTAATGCGGATCTTCGTCCCTTATTCGAAATGCTTAAAGGAAGCTCGGACTTAAATGCTCCGCAAAGTCTCAGTCCTGAAGCCATAGCTTCCTTGCATAAAGCTGCGGCAGCAATTACCTCCAGACAAGCGCATCGATGGGAACCAGAATTGCCTTTTCAATTAATCATCCTTAACCCTGCTCGACAGCCTCATGCACTTATTTTCCAGTGGGACTGCCAGAAAACGGACCCTTTACTGATCATTGAATGGATTTTTCTGCCTAACCAAGCCACAAAGACGATTTCTACCCAACATGAGATGTTTGCATCTTTAATCATCAGGGCTCGACAGCGATTACTTACCCTGGCGGGCACGGACTTTGCCCTTATATGTATGCCAGTAACAAGTGTTTACCTGCAATGGTTACAACAACAATCAGATGCACTAGGCATAGCTCTAACTGGCTATGCAGGCCAACTCACTTCTCATCCGCCTTCTCACAAACTGTTAAGCATTGATTTTCACCTTTTACCTATTCCAAAGCGGAGTGACCGGCCTTTACAAGCCCTCACTGTATTCACAGATGGGTCTGGCAAATCTCACAAGTCTGTTATCCTTTGGTGGGATGATCATCGAGAACAGTGGAACTCAGATGTAGAGACTGTACAGGGTTCTCCTCAAATAGTAGAATTGTCTGCGGTTGTTCGAGTGTTTCGAAAATGGTCTATTCCTCTCAATGTAATCACTGATTCTGCTTATGTTGCAGGAATTGTTAGCCGAGCAGAAGCTTCTGTGCTACGAGATGTTTCTCATACGGCACTGTTTAATTTGTTACACACTGTCCATTAGGGTTTGTGAAACACACACGCTATCCAATGGGGTCTGTGAAACACACACTTTCTAATGGGGTTTGTGACACTCAAGCTATCCAATCGGTTTTGTACACACAAACTTTCCAATGGAGAATGCGACACACACACGCTGTCCAATGGTGTTTGTGACATGGATGCTGTCCAAAGGGGTTTGTGAAACACACGCTGTCCAATGGGGTTTGTGACAGACACACACTGATCAATAGGGATTGTGATACACACACGCTGTCCAATGTGGTTTATGACACACAATCTGTCCAATGGGGTTTGTGACACCACGTTGTCCAATTGGGATTATGACAAACACGCTGTCCAATAGGTTTTGTGACACACACACGCTATCCAATGGGATTTGTGAAACACACACTTTCTAATGGGGGTTGTGACACACACGTTATCCAATCGGTTTTGTGACAGACACACTTTCCTATGGGGATTGTGACACACACACTCTGTCCACTGGTGTTTGTGACACACACGCTGTCCCATGGGGTTTGTGACACAGACGCTGTCCAATTGGCTTTGTGACAGACACACACTGTCCAATGGGGATTGTGACACACACACGCTGTCCAATGGGGATTATGACAAACACGCTGTCCAATGGGGTTTGTGACACGCACACTCTGTCCAATGGGTCTTGTGACACACACGCTGTCCAATGTAGTTCGTGACAAACACGCTGTCGAGTGGGGTTTCTGACACACAAACTGTTCAATAGGGTTTGTGACACACACGCTATCCAATGGGGTTTGCGAAACACACGCTGCACAGCGGAGTTTGTGACACACACACTGTCCAATAGGGTTTGTGACACACACACGCTATCCAATGGGGTTTGTGACAGACACACTTTCTAATGGGGTTTGTGACACACATGCTATACAAAGGGTTTTGTGACACACACACTGTCCAATGGGAATTGTGACGCACACATGATATCCAATGGTGTTTGTGACACAAACGCTGTCCAATGGGGATTGTGACACACACGCTGTCCAATGGTTCTTGTGACACACACGCTATCCAAAGGCGTTTGTGACACACACACTTTCCAGTGGGGTTTGTGACACACACACCCTGTCCCATGGGGTTTGTGACACGCACGCTGACCAATTGGGTTTGTTACACACACTGTCCAATAGGGTTTGTGACACACACACGCTGTCCAATGGTGTTTGTGACATGCATGCTGTCCAATGGCTTTTGTGACACACACACTGTCCATTAGGGTTTGTGAAACACACATGCTATCCAGTGGGGTTTGTGAAACACACACTTTCTAATGGGGTTTGTGACACTCAGGCTGTCCAATGGGGTTTGTGACAGACACACACTGTACAATAAGGATTGTGAAACACAAACGCTGTCCAATGCGGTTTGTGTCACAGATGCTGTCCAATGGTTCTTGCAACACACGCTATCCAAAGGCGTTTGTGACACACACACTTTCCAGTGGGTTTTGTGACACACACACCCTGTCCCATGGGGTTTGTGACACACACGCTGTCCAATGGCTTTTGTGACACAGACGCTGTCCAATGGGGATTGTGACATACACAGGCTATCCAATGGGGCTTGTGACACACACACTGTCCAATGGTGTTTGTGACACGATATCATATGGGTTTTGTGACACAAGCTCTGTCCAGCGGAGTTCATGACACACACATTGCCAATTGGGTTTGTGACACACACACTGTCCAAAGTGGATTGTGACACAAACACTGTCTAATGGGGTTTGTGACACACAATCTGTTCAAAGGGGTTTGTGTCACACACTCTGTCCAATGGGGTTTGTGACACAAAGACACTGTCCAATGGGGATTGTGACACACACAAGCTGACCAATGGTGTTTGTGAAACACACACTGTCCAATGGGGTTTTTTACACACACACATTCTAATGGGGTTTGTGACACACACGCTATACAATGGGTTTTGTTACAAACACAGTCTGTCCAATGGGTCTTGAGACACACACACTGTCCAATAGGGATTGTGACACACGCACCCTGTCTAATGGGGTTTATGACACACCCGTTGTCCAATGGGGATTGTGACACACACTCTGTCCAATGGGTTTTGTGACAGACACGCTGTCCAATGGGGATTGTGGCACACACGCTCTCCAATAGGTTTTGTGACACACACACTGTCCAACGGGTTTGTGACACACTCACGCTGTCCAATGTGGTTTATGACACAAACGCTGTCCAGTGGGGTCTGTGACATGCACACTCTGTCCAATGGGGTTTGTGACACAAAGACACTGTGCAATGGGGATTTGGAAACACACACGCTGTCCAATGGGGTTTGTGAAACACACACTCTGTCCAATGGGGTTTGTGACACACACACAATGTCCAATGGGGATTGTGACACACACCTGTCCAATGGGCTTTGTGACACACACACTCTGTCCAATGGGTCTTGTGACACACACGCTGTCCAATGGGTTTTGTGTCACACACACTTTCTACTGGGGTTTGTGACACACACGCTATACAAAGGGTTTTGTGACACACACACTGTCCAATGGGGACTGTGACTCAAACACGATGTCCCATGGTGCTTGTGACACACACGCTGTCAAATGGTGTTTGTGACTCGCATGCTGTCCAATGGGTTTTGTGACACACGCATTGTCCAATGGTGTTTGTGAGACACGCTGTGCAATGGGGTTTGTGAAACACACTCTGTCCCATGGGGTTTGTGACACACACACTGTCCAATGGAGATTGTGACACACACATGTTGTCCAATGGGTTTGTCACACCCACTCAGTCCAAAGGGTTTGTGACAAACACACTGTCCAATGGGTTTATGTAACCCACACACTCTGTCCAATGGGGCTTGTGACACATACACTGTACAACGGGGTTCGTGACACACACACTTCGAATTGGGTTTGTTACACACACACTGTCCAAAGTGGATTGTGACACACACACTGTCCAATGGGGTTTGTGACACACACACGCTGTCTAATGGGGTTTATGACACACACACTGTCCAATGGGGTTTGTGACACAAACACACTGTCCAATGGGGATTGTGACACACACACGCTGTGCAATGGAGTTTGTGACACGCATGCTGTCCAAAGGCTTTTGTGACAAACACACTGTCCAATAGGGTTTCTGACACACACACGCTATCCAATGGGGTGTGTGACACAGACACTGTCCAGAGGGTTTTGGGACACACACACTCTGTCGAATGGGCTTGTGACACACACGATGTCCAATAGTATTTGTGACACACACTCTGTCCCATGGGGTTTGTGACAGACACACTGTGCAATGGGATTGTGACACACACACGCTGTCCAATGGGGTTCGTGACACACACGCTATCCAGTGGGGTTTGTGACACACACTGTCCACTGGGGTTTGTGACAGACACACTGTCCAATAGGGTTTGTGACACTCACACGCTATCCAATGGGGTTTGTGAAACACACACTTTCTAATGGTGTTTGTGACACACACGCTACCCAATCGGTTTTGTCACACACATACTTTCCTATGGGGATTGTGACAAACACGCTGTCCACTGGTCTTTGTGACACACAAGCTGTGCAGTGGGGTTTGTGACACAGACACTGTCCAATGGGGATTGTGACATACTCATGCTGTCCCATGGGGTTTGTGACACAGACGCTGTCCAATGGGGATTTTGACATACGCACGCTATCCCATGGGGTTTGTGACACGCACACTTTCCAATGGAGTTTGTGACACACACATTCTCCAATGGTGTTTGTGACACGCTGTCAAATGATTTTGTGATACAAACTCTGTCCAATGGGCCTGTGACACACACGTTGTCCAATGTACTTGTGACACACACACTGTCCAATAGTGTTTGTGAAACACACTCTGTCCCATGGTTTTTGTGACACATACACTGTCCTGCAGAGACTAATCCCATCAGAGTTCCAGACCCGAGCGGACGGAGGAAGAAATGCAGCCGACTCAATATGAGTGATAAAGCATACTTCAACTTTATTGCCCGAGATAGCGTGCATTTATACCAAATACCATAATTATGCATACTTCTCTCTATCTAATAGGCTAAGCACTAAAAGGTTACATTTACTTACTCCACCTACTTGGGTTTAGCTAGCTATGCGCATCCCGCATTCTTCTGACTCTTATCTCTTCAAGGATATCCTGACCCTGCCTTAGTTAGTACTTTTCCGTTCCCCCCTTTCCCACGGCCTAATAGACAAGCTAACTAAGGCCTACTTATGTCAACTAAAATGGGCTCTGCTCGTACAGTTGCTTGGTGGACTCATCTCCCTGCTCCTTGAGCCAATCCCCGACACTGTCCAGTGGAGACTGTGACACACACACGCTGTCCAATGGGGTTTGTGACACACACACTGTCCAAAGGGGTGTGTGACAAACACAATCTGTCCAATGGGGTTTGTGACACACACACTGTCCAGTGGGGATTGTGACAAACACGCTGTCCAATGGGGTTTGTGACACACACAAACTGTCCAAAGGGTCTTGTGACACACACGCTGTGCAATGGGGTTCGTGACACACACACTTCCCAATAGGGTTTCTGACACACACACGCTGTCCAATGGGGTTTGTGACACACAGGCTGTCCAATAGGTTTTGTGACACACACACGCTATCCAATGGGTTTTGTGACACGTACACTGCCCCGTGGGTATTGTGACACACACATTCTGTCCAATGGTGTTTGTGAAGACGCACACACTGTCCAATGGGGATTGTGACACACACACGCTATCTAATGGGGTTTATGACACACACGCTGTCCAATGGGGTTGGTGACACACACAATCTGTCCAATGGGTCTTGTGACACACACGCTGTCCAATGGGTATTGTGACACACAATACGCTCTCCCATAGGGACTGTGACACACACACTCTGTCCAATGGGTATTGTGACACACACTCTGTCTAATGGGGTTCGTGACACAAACGCTGTACAATGGGGTTTGTGACACACACACTGTCCAATAGGGTTTGTGACACACACACACTGTCCCATGGGGTTTGTGACAGACACACTTTCTAATGGAGTTTGTGACACACACGCTATACAAAGGGTTTTGTGAAACACACACGCTGTCCCATGGGGTTTGTGACACACACGCTGACCAATTGGGTTTGTTACACATACACTGTTCAATGGTGTTTGTGACACGCTGCCAAATGGGTTTTGTGACACAAACTCTGTCCAATGGGCTTGTGACACACACGCTGTCCAATGTGGTTGTTGCACACACACTGTCAAATGGGCTTTGTGACACAGACACGGTGCAATGAGGATTGTGACACACACACGCTGTTCAGTGGTGTTTGTGACACGCGTGCTGTCCAATGGATTTTATACACACACTCTCTGTCCAGGTGGGTTTGTGACCCCCACTCTGTCCAATGGTAATTGTGGCACACACACTGTCCAATGGGGATTGTGACACACACACTGGCCAATGGGGTTTCTGACACACATGCTGTCCAATGGGGATTGTACAAAGACGCTGTGCAATGGGGTTGGTGACACGCACACTGTGCAATTGGGATTGTGACACACACGCTGTACAATGGTGTTTGTGACCCGCATGCTGTCCATAGGGTTTTGTGCACACGCATTTTCCAATGTGGTTTGTGAGACACACGCTGTCCAATGGTGCTTTTGACACACACACTCAGTCAAATGGGGGTTGTGACACACACGCTGTCCAATGCTGTTTGTAACACACAGGCTGTCCAATGGGGTTTGTGACACACACACTGTCCAATGTTTTTTTGTAATACACACACTCTGTCCAATGGGAGTTGTGACACAAACTCTGTCCAACGGCGTACATGAGACACACACTGCCAGTAGGGTTTGTGACACACACACTGTCCAAAGTGGATTGTGAAACACTCACTGTCCAATGGGGTTTGTGACACACACTCTGTCCAATGGAGTTTGTGTCATACACTGTGTCCAATGTGGTTTGTGACACAAACACACCGTCCCATAGGTATTGTGACACACACACGCTGTCCAGTGGGGTTTGTGACACACACACTGTCCAATGGGATTTGTGACACACACGCTGTCCAATGATATTTGTGACATGCATGTTGTCCAATGGTTTTTGTGGCATACACGTTGTCCAATGGGGATTGTGACACACACACGCTGTCCAATGGCGTTTGAGACACGGCTGCTGTCCAATGGGGTCTGTGACACACACACTGTCCAATGCTGTTTGTGACACACACTCTGTCCAATGGGGTTTGTGGACACACACACACTGTCCAATGGTGTTTGTGACACACACGCTGTCCAAAGGGGATTGTGACACAAGCTGTCCAATTGGGTTTGTGACACACACACTCTGTGCAATGGGTCTTGTGACACACGCTGTCCAATGGTGATTGTGAACCGCATGCTGTCTAATGGGTTTTGTGACACACACACTCGGTCAAACGGGGGTTGTGACACAGACACTGTCCAACGGGGTTCTACACACACGCTGTCCAGTGGGATTTGTGACACACACACTGTACAGTGGGGTTTGTGACACACACACTTTCCAACGGGATTTGTGACACGCACACGCTGCCCAATGGGTTTGTCACACCCACTTTGTCCAATGGGGTTTGTGACAAACACACGCTGTCCAATGCTGTTTGTAACAAACACGCTGTCCAATGGG
Organism: Columba livia; assembly: GCF_036013475.1. Lineage (NCBI taxonomy): Eukaryota > Metazoa > Chordata > Aves > Columbiformes > Columbidae > Columba > Columba livia. The sequence continues at coordinate 750,893 of NW_027043044.1, read as the reverse complement.
GTTTGTGACACACACACTGTCCAATGGTTTTTTGTAACACACACACTCTATCCAATGAGGCTTGTGACACACACTCTGTCAAATGGAGTTTGTGTCACACGCTCTGTCCAACGGGGTTTGTGACACACACACAATCCAATGGGGTTTGTGACACACATGCTGTCCAATGGAGATTGTGACACACACACTCTTTCCAATGGTGTTTGTGACATGCATGCTGTCCAATGGTTTTTCTGACACACACGCTGTCCAATGGGGTGACACACACACGCTGTCCAGTGGGGTTTGTGACACACACACTGTACAGTGGGGTTTGTGACACACACACTTACCAACGGGGTTTGTGACACGCACACGCTGCCCAATGGGTTTGTCACACCCACTCTGTCCAATGGGGTTTGTGACAAACACACGCTGTCCAATGGGGTTTGTGACACACACACTGTCCAATGGTTTTTTGTAACACACACACTCTGTCCAATGGGGCTTGTGACACACACTCTGTCAAATGGAGTTTTTGTTACACGCTCTGTCCAATGGAATTTGTGACACACACACATTGTCCAATGGTGCTTGTGACATGCATGCTGTCCAATGGTTTTTGTGACACACACGCTGTCCAATGGGGATTGTGAAACACAGACTTTCCAGTGGGGTTTGTGACACACCCACTGTCCAATGGGGTTTGTGACACACACTCTGTCCGATGGGGTTTGTGGACACACACACACTCTCCAATGGTTTTTGTGACACGCACGCTGTCCAATAGGGTTTTTGACATACTGCACGCTATCCAATGTGGTTTTTGACACGCACACTTTCTCATGGGGTTTGTGACACACACATACTATCCAATGGGGATTGTGAAACACACAATTTCCATTGGGTTTGTGGCTCACACAATTTCCAGTGGGGTTTGTGAAACACACACGCTGTTCCATGGAGTTTGTGACACACACGCTGACCAATTGGGTTTGTTACACACAGTGTCCAATGGTGTTTGTGACACACATACTGTCCAATGGGTTTTGTGACACACACACTGTCCAATAGGGTTCGTGACACACACACAGTGTCCAATGACGTTTGTGACACACACAATCTTTCCAATGCTGATTGTGTACACACACGCTGTCCAATGGGGTTTGTGACACACACAGTCTGTCCAATGGGTCTTGTGACACACACGCTCTCCAAATGGTTACTGTGACACACAAACGCTCTCCAATTGTGTTTGTGACACACACACTGTCCAATGGGGTTTGTGACACGCGCACTGTCCATGGGTGTTTGTGACACACACGCTCTCCAGTGGAGGTTTGTGACACACATACTGTCCAACGGGGTTTGTGACACACACGCTGTCCCTTCGGGATTGTGACACACACACTGTCCAGGGGGTTTTGTGACACGCACACTGTCCAATGGCGTTCGTGACACACACGGTGTCCACGGGGGTTTCTGACACACACGCTGTCCAAGGGGGTTTGTAACACACACACTGTCCAATGGGTATTGTTACACACACACTCTGTCCAATGGGGTTTGTGACAAACACGCTGTACAATGGTGTTTGTGACACGCACACGCTGTCCAAAGGGATTGTGAAAAATACGCTGCACAATGGGGCTTGCGACACACACACGCTATCACAGAATCACAGAATCACAGAATCGACTGGGTTGGAAAAGACCTCAGAGATCATCGAGTCCAACCCTTGCTCCAACTCTAGTCCGTTTACTAGATCATGGCACTAAGTGCCATGTCCAATCTCAGTTTAAAAACCTCTAGGGACGGCGAGTCCACTACCTCCCTGGGCAGGCCATTCCAATGCCTGATCACTCTCTCTGTAAAGAATTTCTTTCTAATATCCAGCCTAAATTTCCCCTGCTAGAGTTTAAGCCCATGCCCCCTTGTCCTATTGCTAACTGCCTGGGAGAAGAGACCAATCCCCACCTGGCTATAACTTCCCTTCAGGTAGTTATAGAGAGTGATGAGGTCACCTCTAAGCCTCCTCTTCTCTAGACTAAACAACCCCAGCTCCCTCTGCCTCTCCTCATAGGTCTTATGTTCAAGTCCCTTCACCAGTCGTGTTGCTCTTCTCTGGACCTGCTCCAGCACTTCAATGTCTTTCCTGAAATGAGGGGCCCAGAACTGAACACAATACTCCAGGTGTGGCCTCACCAATGCAGAGTACAGGGGCAGGGTCACTTCCCTTGTCCTGCTGACCACGCTGTTTTTGATACAGGACAGGATACCGTTGGCCTTCTTGGCCACCTGGGCACACTGTTGGCTCATGTTGAGCTTCCTGTCAATTAGCACCCCCAGGTCCCTTTCTGTCTGACTGCTCTCCAGCCACTCTGCGCCCAGCCTGTAGCGCTGCAGGGGGTTGTTGTGACCAAAGTGCAGCACCCGGCATTTGGCCTTATTGAACTTCATCCCATTGGAATCAGCCCATTTTTCCAGTCTATCCAGATCCCTCTGCAGAGCCCTCCTGCCTTCCAACAGGTCGACACTCCCTCCCAGCTTGGTGTCATCAGCAAATTTGCTGATGATGGTCTCAATCCCCTCATCTAAATCATCAATAAAGGTGTTAAACAGGACTGGACCCAACACTGACCCCTGGGGAACACCACTAGTGACTGGCCGCCAGCTGGATGCAGCCCCATTCACCAGCACTCTCTGGGCCCGGCCCTCCAGCCAGTTCTTAACCCAGCATAGAGTACACTTGTCCAAGCCATGGGCTACCAGCTTTTGCAAGAGTATATTATGGGAGACAGTGTCAAAGGCCTTGCTGAAGTCCAGATAGACCACATCCACAGCTTTCCCCTCATCCACCAGGTGAGTCACCTGATCATAAAAGGAGATCAGGTTGGTCAGACAGGACCTGCCCCTCCTAAACCCATGCTGGCTGGGTCTGATCGCTTGTCCATCCTGAAGGTGCTGTGTGATTCCATTCAGGATGATCTGCTCCATAACCCTGCCAGGCACCGAGGTCAGGCTGACAGGCCTGTAGTTGCCAGGGTCAGCTCTGCAGCCCTTTTTGTGGACTGGGGTAACATTGGCCAATTTCCAATCATATGGGACCTCCCCAGTGAGCCAGGACTGTTGGAAGATGATGGAGAGCGGCTTGGCAAGTTCTTCTGCTAGCTCCCTCATCACCCTAGGATGGATCCCATCTGGTCCCATAGACTTGTGAGGATCCAGATGGCTCAGTAAATCACCAACTATTTCCTCCTGGAATACAAGGGGCCTATTTGGCTTTCTATCTCTGCCAACCATCTCCAGACATGAGTTGTCCTGAGGGCCACCTGTCTTACTGGTAAAAACTGAGGCAAAGTAGGTATTAAGTACCTCAGCTTTCTCCTCATCTTTGTTAACTATATTTCCTTCAGAGTCCAACAGAGAATGGAGGTTTTCCTTGCCCCTCCTTTTGTTATTAACATAATTGAAGAAGGACTATCAAATGCAGTTTGTGACACACACACTCTCCAATGCAGATTGTGAAACACAGGCTGCCCAATGGGGTTTGTGACACACACAGTGTCCAATGGTTTTTTGTAACACACACACTCTATCCAATGGGGCTTGTGACACACACTCTGTCAAATGGAGTTTGTGTCACACGCTCTGTCCAACGGGGTTTGTGACACACACACAATCCAATGGGGTTTGTGACACACATGCTGTCCAATGGAGATTGTGACACACACACTCTTTCCAATGGTTTTTGTGACATGCATGCTGTCCAATGGTTTTTGAGACACAAACGCTGTCCAATGGGGATTGTGACACACACACGCTGACCAATGGCGTTTGTGACACACACTCTGTCCAATGGGGTTTGTGGACACACACACACTGTCCAATGGTGTTTGTGACACAAACACTGTCCAATGGGGATTGTGACACACACGCTGTCCAATGGGGTTTGTGACACACACACTGTCCAATGGGGTTTGTGACACACACTCTGTCCAATGTGGTTTGTGGACACACACACACTGTCCAATGGGGTTTGTGACACACACACTCTGTCCAGTGGGTCTTCTGACACACACGCTGTCCAATGGGTTTCGTGACACACACGCTGTCCAGTGTGGTTTGTGACACACACACTGTCCAATAGGGTTTGTGACATACACACACTATGCAATGGGGTTTGTGACACACACACTTTCTAATGGGTTTTGTGACACACACGCTATACAAAGGGTTTTGTGACACGCACTCTGTCCAATGGGGATTGTGGCACACACACTATCCAGTATGGTTTGTGACACACACACGCTGTACAAAAGGGTTTGTGACAATCACGCTTTCTAGAGGGGTTTGTGACACCCACACGCTATCCAATGGGGTTTGTGACACACACACTTCCCAGTGGGGTTTGTGACACACACACGCTGTCCCATGGGGTTTGTTACACACTACGTTGACCAATTGGGTTTGTTACACAAACACTGTCTAATGGGGTTTGTGACATACACACGCTTTCCAAAGGTGTTTGTGACACATACACTGTCCAGTGGGATTTGTGACACACACACTGTCCAACAGGATTTGTGACACACACACGCTATCCAATGGGGTTTGTGAAACATACACTGTCCAGTGGGTTTTGTGACACACACACTCTGTCCAATGGGCTTGTGACACACACGCTGTCCAATAGTGTTTGTGACACACAGTCTGTCCAATGGGGTTTGTGACACACACACTGTCCTAATGGGGATTGTGGCACACATGCTGTCCAATGGGAAATGTGACACACACACTGTCCAAAGCGGTTTGTGACACGCACGCTGTCCAATGGGGTTTATGACATACACGCTGTCCAATGGGGTTTGTGACACACACACTTTCTAGTGGGCTTGTGACACACACGCTATACAAAGGGTTTAGTGACACACACACTGTCCAATGGGGATTGTGACACACACACCATGTCCAATGGTGTTTGTGACACTCACGCTGTCCAATGGGGTTTGTGACCCAGACTCTGTCCAATGCGGTTTGTGAAACACACATGCTAACCGAAAGGGTTTGTGACACGCACAGTTTCTAATGGGTTTTAGGACTCACTCGCGCTATACAATGGGGTTTGTGACACACACACGCTGTCCAGTGGGGTTTATGACACACACGCTGTCCAATGGGGTGTGTGACACAAACACTCTGTCCAATAGGGTTTGTGACACACACGTTGTCCAATGGGGATTGTGACACAGACACTCTTTCCAATGGGTCTTGTGACACACACGATGTCCAATGGGGTTCGTGACACATACGCTGTTGATTGGGGTTTGTGACGCACACACTGTCCAATAGGGTTTGTGACATACACACGCTATCCAATGCCGTTTGGTAAACACACACTTTCTAATGGGGTTTGTGACACACACGGTATCCATTCGGTTTTGTGACACACACACGCTATCCAGTGGGGTTTGTGAACACACACGCTGTCCAATGGGGTTCGTGACACACACTCTGTCCATTGGGGTTTGTGACACACACACTGTCCAATAGGGTTTGTGACATACACACGCTATCCAATGCCGTTTGGGAAACACACACTTTCTAATGGGGTTTGTGACACACACGGTATCCATTCGGTTTTGTGACACACACACTTTTCAATGGGTTTTATGACACACACACGCTGTCCCATGGGGTTTGTGACACAAACGCTGACCAATTGTGTCTGTTACACACACATTGTAAAATGGTGTTTGTGACACGGTGTCAAATGGGTTTTGTGACACAAACTCTGTCGAGTGGTGTTTGTGACACACACGCTGTGCAATGGGGTTTGTGACACACACACTGTGCAATGGGGTTTCTGACACACATGCTGTCCAATGGGGATTGTGACACACGCGCTGTCCAATGGTGCTTGTGACACGCATGCTGTCCAATGGGTTTTGTGACACACGGACTTTCCAATGGGGTTTCTGAGATACACATTGTCCGATGGGGTTCGTGACACACACTCTTTCCAATGGTGTTTGTGTCAAACACTCTGTTCAATGGGGTTTATGACACAAACACACTGTCCAATGGGGATTGTGACACACACACGCTGTCCAATGGTGTTTGTGAAACACAGACTTTCCAGTGGGGTTTGTGACACACCCACTGTCCAATGGGGTTTGTGACACACACTCTGTCCGATGGGGTTTGTGGACACACACACACTCTCCAATGGTTTTTGTGACACGCACGCTGTCCAATAGGGTTTTTGACATACTGCACGCTATCCAATGTGGTTTTTGACACGCACACTTTCTCATGGGGTTTGTGACACACACATACTATCCAATGGGGATTGTGAAACACACAATTTCCATTGGGTTTGTGGCTCACACAATTTCCAGTGGGGTTTGTGAAACACACACGCTGTTCCATGGAGTTTGTGACACACACGCTGACCAATTGGGTTTGTTACACACAGTGTCCAATGGTGTTTGTGACACACATACTGTCCAATGGGTTTTGTGACACACACACTGTCCAATAGGGTTCGTGACACACACACAGTGTCCAATGACGTTTGTGACACACACAATCTTTCCAATGCTGATTGTGTACACACACGCTGTCCAATGGGGTTTGTGACACACACAGTCTGTCCAATGGGTCTTGTGACACACACGCTCTCCAAATGGTTACTGTGACACACAAACGCTCTCCAATTGTGTTTGTGACACACACACTGTCCAATGGGGTTTGTGACACGCGCACTGTCCATGGGTGTTTGTGACACACACGCTCTCCAGTGGAGGTTTGTGACACACATACTGTCCAACGGGGTTTGTGACACACACGCTGTCCCTTCGGGATTGTGACACACACACTGTCCAGGGGGTTTTGTGACACGCACACTGTCCAATGGCGTTCGTGACACACACGGTGTCCACGGGGGTTTCTGACACACACGCTGTCCAAGGGGGTTTGTAACACACACACTGTCCAATGGGTATTGTTACACACACACTCTGTCCAATGGGGTTTGTGACAAACACGCTGTACAATGGTGTTTGTGACACGCACACGCTGTCCAAAGGGATTGTGAAAAATACGCTGCACAATGGGGCTTGCGACACACACACGCTATCACAGAATCACAGAATCACAGAATCGACTGGGTTGGAAAAGACCTCAGAGATCATCGAGTCCAACCCTTGCTCCAACTCTAGTCCGTTTACTAGATCATGGCACTAAGTGCCATGTCCAATCTCAGTTTAAAAACCTCTAGGGACGGCGAGTCCACTACCTCCCTGGGCAGGCCATTCCAATGCCTGATCACTCTCTCTGTAAAGAATTTCTTTCTAATATCCAGCCTAAATTTCCCCTGCTAGAGTTTAAGCCCATGCCCCCTTGTCCTATTGCTAACTGCCTGGGAGAAGAGACCAATCCCCACCTGGCTATAACTTCCCTTCAGGTAGTTATAGAGAGTGATGAGGTCACCTCTAAGCCTCCTCTTCTCTAGACTAAACAACCCCAGCTCCCTCTGCCTCTCCTCATAGGTCTTATGTTCAAGTCCCTTCACCAGTCGTGTTGCTCTTCTCTGGACCTGCTCCAGCACTTCAATGTCTTTCCTGAAATGAGGGGCCCAGAACTGAACACAATACTCCAGGTGTGGCCTCACCAATGCAGAGTACAGGGGCAGGGTCACTTCCCTTGTCCTGCTGACCACGCTGTTTTTGATACAGGACAGGATACCGTTGGCCTTCTTGGCCACCTGGGCACACTGTTGGCTCATGTTGAGCTTCCTGTCAATTAGCACCCCCAGGTCCCTTTCTGTCTGACTGCTCTCCAGCCACTCTGCGCCCAGCCTGTAGCGCTGCAGGGGGTTGTTGTGACCAAAGTGCAGCACCCGGCATTTGGCCTTATTGAACTTCATCCCATTGGAATCAGCCCATTTTTCCAGTCTATCCAGATCCCTCTGCAGAGCCCTCCTGCCTTCCAACAGGTCGACACTCCCTCCCAGCTTGGTGTCATCAGCAAATTTGCTGATGATGGTCTCAATCCCCTCATCTAAATCATCAATAAAGGTGTTAAACAGGACTGGACCCAACACTGACCCCTGGGGAACACCACTAGTGACTGGCCGCCAGCTGGATGCAGCCCCATTCACCAGCACTCTCTGGGCCCGGCCCTCCAGCCAGTTCTTAACCCAGCATAGAGTACACTTGTCCAAGCCATGGGCTACCAGCTTTTGCAAGAGTATATTATGGGAGACAGTGTCAAAGGCCTTGCTGAAGTCCAGATAGACCACATCCACAGCTTTCCCCTCATCCACCAGGTGAGTCACCTGATCATAAAAGGAGATCAGGTTGGTCAGACAGGACCTGCCCCTCCTAAACCCATGCTGGCTGGGTCTGATCGCTTGTCCATCCTGAAGGTGCTGTGTGATTCCATTCAGGATGATCTGCTCCATAACCCTGCCAGGCACCGAGGTCAGGCTGACAGGCCTGTAGTTGCCAGGGTCAGCTCTGCAGCCCTTTTTGTGGACTGGGGTAACATTGGCCAATTTCCAATCATATGGGACCTCCCCAGTGAGCCAGGACTGTTGGAAGATGATGGAGAGCGGCTTGGCAAGTTCTTCTGCTAGCTCCCTCATCACCCTAGGATGGATCCCATCTGGTCCCATAGACTTGTGAGGATCCAGATGGCTCAGTAAATCACCAACTATTTCCTCCTGGAATACAAGGGGCCTATTTGGCTTTCTATCTCTGCCAACCATCTCCAGACATGAGTTGTCCTGAGGGCCACCTGTCTTACTGGTAAAAACTGAGGCAAAGTAGGTATTAAGTACCTCAGCTTTCTCCTCATCTTTGTTAACTATATTTCCTTCAGAGTCCAACAGAGAATGGAGGTTTTCCTTGCCCCTCCTTTTGTTATTAACATAATTGAAGAAGGACTATCAAATGCAGTTTGTGACACACACACTCTCCAATGCAGATTGTGAAACACAGGCTGCCCAATGGGGTTTGTGACACACACAGTGTCCAATGGTTTTTTGTAACACACACACTCTATCCAATGGGGCTTGTGACACACACTCTGTCAAATGGAGTTTGTGTCACACGCTCTGTCCAACGGGGTTTGTGACACACACACAATCCAATGGGGTTTGTGACACACATGCTGTCCAATGGAGATTGTGACACACACACTCTTTCCAATGGTTTTTGTGACATGCATGCTGTCCAATGGTTTTTGAGACACAAACGCTGTCCAATGGGGATTGTGACACACACACGCTGACCAATGGCGTTTGTGACACACACTCTGTCCAATGGGGTTTGTGGACACACACACACTGTCCAATGGTGTTTGTGACACAAACACTGTCCAATGGGGATTGTGACACACACGCTGTCCAATGGGGTTTGTGACACACACACTGTCCAATGGGGTTTGTGACACACACTCTGTCCAATGTGGTTTGTGGACACACACACACTGTCCAATGGGGTTTGTGACACACACACTCTGTCCAGTGGGTCTTCTGACACACACGCTGTCCAATGGGTTTCGTGACACACACGCTGTCCAGTGTGGTTTGTGACACACACACTGTCCAATAGGGTTTGTGACATACACACACTATGCAATGGGGTTTGTGACACACACACTTTCTAATGGGTTTTGTGACACACACGCTATACAAAGGGTTTTGTGACACGCACTCTGTCCAATGGGGATTGTGGCACACACACTATCCAGTATGGTTTGTGACACACACACGCTGTACAAAAGGGTTTGTGACAATCACGCTTTCTAGAGGGGTTTGTGACACCCACACGCTATCCAATGGGGTTTGTGACACACACACTTCCCAGTGGGGTTTGTGACACACACACGCTGTCCCATGGGGTTTGTTACACACTACGTTGACCAATTGGGTTTGTTACACAAACACTGTCTAATGGGGTTTGTGACATACACACGCTTTCCAAAGGTGTTTGTGACACATACACTGTCCAGTGGGATTTGTGACACACACACTGTCCAACAGGATTTGTGACACACACACGCTATCCAATGGGGTTTGTGAAACATACACTGTCCAGTGGGTTTTGTGACACACACACTCTGTCCAATGGGCTTGTGACACACACGCTGTCCAATAGTGTTTGTGACACACAGTCTGTCCAATGGGGTTTGTGACACACACACTGTCCTAATGGGGATTGTGGCACACATGCTGTCCAATGGGAAATGTGACACACACACTGTCCAAAGCGGTTTGTGACACGCACGCTGTCCAATGGGGTTTATGACATACACGCTGTCCAATGGGGTTTGTGACACACACACTTTCTAGTGGGCTTGTGACACACACGCTATACAAAGGGTTTAGTGACACACACACTGTCCAATGGGGATTGTGACACACACACCATGTCCAATGGTGTTTGTGACACTCACGCTGTCCAATGGGGTTTGTGACCCAGACTCTGTCCAATGCGGTTTGTGAAACACACATGCTAACCGAAAGGGTTTGTGACACGCACAGTTTCTAATGGGTTTTAGGACTCACTCGCGCTATACAATGGGGTTTGTGACACACACACGCTGTCCAGTGGGGTTTATGACACACACGCTGTCCAATGGGGTGTGTGACACAAACACTCTGTCCAATAGGGTTTGTGACACACACGTTGTCCAATGGGGATTGTGACACAGACACTCTTTCCAATGGGTCTTGTGACACACACGATGTCCAATGGGGTTCGTGACACATACGCTGTTGATTGGGGTTTGTGACGCACACACTGTCCAATAGGGTTTGTGACATACACACGCTATCCAATGCCGTTTGGTAAACACACACTTTCTAATGGGGTTTGTGACACACACGGTATCCATTCGGTTTTGTGACACACACACGCTATCCAGTGGGGTTTGTGAACACACACGCTGTCCAATGGGGTTCGTGACACACACTCTGTCCATTGGGGTTTGTGACACACACACTGTCCAATAGGGTTTGTGACATACACACGCTATCCAATGCCGTTTGGGAAACACACACTTTCTAATGGGGTTTGTGACACACACGGTATCCATTCGGTTTTGTGACACACACACTTTTCAATGGGTTTTATGACACACACACGCTGTCCCATGGGGTTTGTGACACAAACGCTGACCAATTGTGTCTGTTACACACACATTGTAAAATGGTGTTTGTGACACGGTGTCAAATGGGTTTTGTGACACAAACTCTGTCGAGTGGTGTTTGTGACACACACGCTGTGCAATGGGGTTTGTGACACACACACTGTGCAATGGGGTTTCTGACACACATGCTGTCCAATGGGGATTGTGACACACGCGCTGTCCAATGGTGCTTGTGACACGCATGCTGTCCAATGGGTTTTGTGACACACGGACTTTCCAATGGGGTTTCTGAGATACACATTGTCCGATGGGGTTCGTGACACACACTCTTTCCAATGGTGTTTGTGTCAAACACTCTGTTCAATGGGGTTTATGACACAAACACACTGTCCAATGGGGATTGTGACACACACACGCTGTCCAATGGTGTTTGTGAAACACAGACTTTCCAGTGGGGTTTGTGACACACCCACTGTCCAATGGGGTTTGTGACACACACTCTGTCCGATGGGGTTTGTGGACACACACACACTCTCCAATGGTTTTTGTGACACGCACGCTGTCCAATAGGGTTTTTGACATACTGCACGCTATCCAATGTGGTTTTTGACACGCACACTTTCTCATGGGGTTTGTGACACACACATACTATCCAATGGGGATTGTGAAACACACAATTTCCATTGGGTTTGTGGCTCACACAATTTCCAGTGGGGTTTGTGAAACACACACGCTGTTCCATGGAGTTTGTGACACACACGCTGACCAATTGGGTTTGTTACACACAGTGTCCAATGGTGTTTGTGACACACATACTGTCCAATGGGTTTTGTGACACACACACTGTCCAATAGGGTTCGTGACACACACACAGTGTCCAATGACGTTTGTGACACACACAATCTTTCCAATGCTGATTGTGTACACACACGCTGTCCAATGGGGTTTGTGACACACACAGTCTGTCCAATGGGTCTTGTGACACACACGCTCTCCAAATGGTTACTGTGACACACAAACGCTCTCCAATTGTGTTTGTGACACACACACTGTCCAATGGGGTTTGTGACACGCGCACTGTCCATGGGTGTTTGTGACACACACGCTCTCCAGTGGAGGTTTGTGACACACATACTGTCCAACGGGGTTTGTGACACACACGCTGTCCCTTCGGGATTGTGACACACACACTGTCCAGGGGGTTTTGTGACACGCACACTGTCCAATGGCGTTCGTGACACACACGGTGTCCACGGGGGTTTCTGACACACACGCTGTCCAAGGGGGTTTGTAACACACACACTGTCCAATGGGTATTGTTACACACACACTCTGTCCAATGGGGTTTGTGACAAACACGCTGTACAATGGTGTTTGTGACACGCACACGCTGTCCAAAGGGATTGTGAAAAATACGCTGCACAATGGGGCTTGCGACACACACACGCTATCACAGAATCACAGAATCACAGAATCGACTGGGTTGGAAAAGACCTCAGAGATCATCGAGTCCAACCCTTGCTCCAACTCTAGTCCGTTTACTAGATCATGGCACTAAGTGCCATGTCCAATCTCAGTTTAAAAACCTCTAGGGACGGCGAGTCCACTACCTCCCTGGGCAGGCCATTCCAATGCCTGATCACTCTCTCTGTAAAGAATTTCTTTCTAATATCCAGCCTAAATTTCCCCTGCTAGAGTTTAAGCCCATGCCCCCTTGTCCTATTGCTAACTGCCTGGGAGAAGAGACCAATCCCCACCTGGCTATAACTTCCCTTCAGGTAGTTATAGAGAGTGATGAGGTCACCTCTAAGCCTCCTCTTCTCTAGACTAAACAACCCCAGCTCCCTCTGCCTCTCCTCATAGGTCTTATGTTCAAGTCCCTTCACCAGTCGTGTTGCTCTTCTCTGGACCTGCTCCAGCACTTCAATGTCTTTCCTGAAATGAGGGGCCCAGAACTGAACACAATACTCCAGGTGTGGCCTCACCAATGCAGAGTACAGGGGCAGGGTCACTTCCCTTGTCCTGCTGACCACGCTGTTTTTGATACAGGACAGGATACCGTTGGCCTTCTTGGCCACCTGGGCACACTGTTGGCTCATGTTGAGCTTCCTGTCAATTAGCACCCCCAGGTCCCTTTCTGTCTGACTGCTCTCCAGCCACTCTGCGCCCAGCCTGTAGCGCTGCAGGGGGTTGTTGTGACCAAAGTGCAGCACCCGGCATTTGGCCTTATTGAACTTCATCCCATTGGAATCAGCCCATTTTTCCAGTCTATCCAGATCCCTCTGCAGAGCCCTCCTGCCTTCCAACAGGTCGACACTCCCTCCCAGCTTGGTGTCATCAGCAAATTTGCTGATGATGGTCTCAATCCCCTCATCTAAATCATCAATAAAGGTGTTAAACAGGACTGGACCCAACACTGACCCCTGGGGAACACCACTAGTGACTGGCCGCCAGCTGGATGCAGCCCCATTCACCAGCACTCTCTGGGCCCGGCCCTCCAGCCAGTTCTTAACCCAGCATAGAGTACACTTGTCCAAGCCATGGGCTACCAGCTTTTGCAAGAGTATATTATGGGAGACAGTGTCAAAGGCCTTGCTGAAGTCCAGATAGACCACATCCACAGCTTTCCCCTCATCCACCAGGTGAGTCACCTGATCATAAAAGGAGATCAGGTTGGTCAGACAGGACCTGCCCCTCCTAAACCCATGCTGGCTGGGTCTGATCGCTTGTCCATCCTGAAGGTGCTGTGTGATTCCATTCAGGATGATCTGCTCCATAACCCTGCCAGGCACCGAGGTCAGGCTGACAGGCCTGTAGTTGCCAGGGTCAGCTCTGCAGCCCTTTTTGTGGACTGGGGTAACATTGGCCAATTTCCAATCATATGGGACCTCCCCAGTGAGCCAGGACTGTTGGAAGATGATGGAGAGCGGCTTGGCAAGTTCTTCTGCTAGCTCCCTCATCACCCTAGGATGGATCCCATCTGGTCCCATAGACTTGTGAGGATCCAGATGGCTCAGTAAATCACCAACTATTTCCTCCTGGAATACAAGGGGCCTATTTGGCTTTCTATCTCTGCCAACCATCTCCAGACATGAGTTGTCCTGAGGGCCACCTGTCTTACTGGTAAAAACTGAGGCAAAGTAGGTATTAAGTACCTCAGCTTTCTCCTCATCTTTGTTAACTATATTTCCTTCAGAGTCCAACAGAGAATGGAGGTTTTCCTTGCCCCTCCTTTTGTTATTAACATAATTGAAGAAGGACTATCAAATGCAGTTTGTGACACACACACTCTCCAATGCAGATTGTGAAACACAGGCTGCCCAATGGGGTTTGTGACACACACAGTGTCCAATGGTTTTTTGTAACACACACACTCTATCCAATGGGGCTTGTGACACACACTCTGTCAAATGGAGTTTGTGTCACACGCTCTGTCCAACGGGGTTTGTGACACACACACAATCCAATGGGGTTTGTGACACACATGCTGTCCAATGGAGATTGTGACACACACACTCTTTCCAATGGTTTTTGTGACATGCATGCTGTCCAATGGTTTTTGAGACACAAACGCTGTCCAATGGGGATTGTGACACACACACGCTGACCAATGGCGTTTGTGACACACACTCTGTCCAATGGGGTTTGTGGACACACACACACTGTCCAATGGTGTTTGTGACACAAACACTGTCCAATGGGGATTGTGACACACACGCTGTCCAATGGGGTTTGTGACACACACACTGTCCAATGGGGTTTGTGACACACACTCTGTCCAATGTGGTTTGTGGACACACACACACTGTCCAATGGGGTTTGTGACACACACACTCTGTCCAGTGGGTCTTCTGACACACACGCTGTCCAATGGGTTTCGTGACACACACGCTGTCCAGTGTGGTTTGTGACACACACACTGTCCAATAGGGTTTGTGACATACACACACTATGCAATGGGGTTTGTGACACACACACTTTCTAATGGGTTTTGTGACACACACGCTATACAAAGGGTTTTGTGACACGCACTCTGTCCAATGGGGATTGTGGCACACACACTATCCAGTATGGTTTGTGACACACACACGCTGTACAAAAGGGTTTGTGACAATCACGCTTTCTAGAGGGGTTTGTGACACCCACACGCTATCCAATGGGGTTTGTGACACACACACTTCCCAGTGGGGTTTGTGACACACACACGCTGTCCCATGGGGTTTGTTACACACTACGTTGACCAATTGGGTTTGTTACACAAACACTGTCTAATGGGGTTTGTGACATACACACGCTTTCCAAAGGTGTTTGTGACACATACACTGTCCAGTGGGATTTGTGACACACACACTGTCCAACAGGATTTGTGACACACACACGCTATCCAATGGGGTTTGTGAAACATACACTGTCCAGTGGGTTTTGTGACACACACACTCTGTCCAATGGGCTTGTGACACACACGCTGTCCAATAGTGTTTGTGACACACAGTCTGTCCAATGGGGTTTGTGACACACACACTGTCCTAATGGGGATTGTGGCACACATGCTGTCCAATGGGAAATGTGACACACACACTGTCCAAAGCGGTTTGTGACACGCACGCTGTCCAATGGGGTTTATGACATACACGCTGTCCAATGGGGTTTGTGACACACACACTTTCTAGTGGGCTTGTGACACACACGCTATACAAAGGGTTTAGTGACACACACACTGTCCAATGGGGATTGTGACACACACACCATGTCCAATGGTGTTTGTGACACTCACGCTGTCCAATGGGGTTTGTGACCCAGACTCTGTCCAATGCGGTTTGTGAAACACACATGCTAACCGAAAGGGTTTGTGACACGCACAGTTTCTAATGGGTTTTAGGACTCACTCGCGCTATACAATGGGGTTTGTGACACACACACGCTGTCCAGTGGGGTTTATGACACACACGCTGTCCAATGGGGTGTGTGACACAAACACTCTGTCCAATAGGGTTTGTGACACACACGTTGTCCAATGGGGATTGTGACACAGACACTCTTTCCAATGGGTCTTGTGACACACACGATGTCCAATGGGGTTCGTGACACATACGCTGTTGATTGGGGTTTGTGACGCACACACTGTCCAATAGGGTTTGTGACATACACACGCTATCCAATGCCGTTTGGTAAACACACACTTTCTAATGGGGTTTGTGACACACACGGTATCCATTCGGTTTTGTGACACACACACGCTATCCAGTGGGGTTTGTGAACACACACGCTGTCCAATGGGGTTCGTGACACACACTCTGTCCATTGGGGTTTGTGACACACACACTGTCCAATAGGGTTTGTGACATACACACGCTATCCAATGCCGTTTGGGAAACACACACTTTCTAATGGGGTTTGTGACACACACGGTATCCATTCGGTTTTGTGACACACACACTTTTCAATGGGTTTTATGACACACACACGCTGTCCCATGGGGTTTGTGACACAAACGCTGACCAATTGTGTCTGTTACACACACATTGTAAAATGGTGTTTGTGACACGGTGTCAAATGGGTTTTGTGACACAAACTCTGTCGAGTGGTGTTTGTGACACACACGCTGTGCAATGGGGTTTGTGACACACACACTGTGCAATGGGGTTTCTGACACACATGCTGTCCAATGGGGATTGTGACACACGCGCTGTCCAATGGTGCTTGTGACACGCATGCTGTCCAATGGGTTTTGTGACACACGGACTTTCCAATGGGGTTTCTGAGATACACATTGTCCGATGGGGTTCGTGACACACACTCTTTCCAATGGTGTTTGTGTCAAACACTCTGTTCAATGGGGTTTATGACACAAACACACTGTCCAATGGGGATTGTGACACACACACGCTGTCCAATGGTGTTTGTGAAACACAGACTTTCCAGTGGGGTTTGTGACACACCCACTGTCCAATGGGGTTTGTGACACACACTCTGTCCGATGGGGTTTGTGGACACACACACACTCTCCAATGGTTTTTGTGACACGCACGCTGTCCAATAGGGTTTTTGACATACTGCACGCTATCCAATGTGGTTTTTGACACGCACACTTTCTCATGGGGTTTGTGACACACACATACTATCCAATGGGGATTGTGAAACACACAATTTCCATTGGGTTTGTGGCTCACACAATTTCCAGTGGGGTTTGTGAAACACACACGCTGTTCCATGGAGTTTGTGACACACACGCTGACCAATTGGGTTTGTTACACACAGTGTCCAATGGTGTTTGTGACACACATACTGTCCAATGGGTTTTGTGACACACACACTGTCCAATAGGGTTCGTGACACACACACAGTGTCCAATGACGTTTGTGACACACACAATCTTTCCAATGCTGATTGTGTACACACACGCTGTCCAATGGGGTTTGTGACACACACAGTCTGTCCAATGGGTCTTGTGACACACACGCTCTCCAAATGGTTACTGTGACACACAAACGCTCTCCAATTGTGTTTGTGACACACACACTGTCCAATGGGGTTTGTGACACGCGCACTGTCCATGGGTGTTTGTGACACACACGCTCTCCAGTGGAGGTTTGTGACACACATACTGTCCAACGGGGTTTGTGACACACACGCTGTCCCTTCGGGATTGTGACACACACACTGTCCAGGGGGTTTTGTGACACGCACACTGTCCAATGGCGTTCGTGACACACACGGTGTCCACGGGGGTTTCTGACACACACGCTGTCCAAGGGGGTTTGTAACACACACACTGTCCAATGGGTATTGTTACACACACACTCTGTCCAATGGGGTTTGTGACAAACACGCTGTACAATGGTGTTTGTGACACGCACACGCTGTCCAAAGGGATTGTGAAAAATACGCTGCACAATGGGGCTTGCGACACACACACGCTATCACAGAATCACAGAATCACAGAATCGACTGGGTTGGAAAAGACCTCAGAGATCATCGAGTCCAACCCTTGCTCCAACTCTAGTCCGTTTACTAGATCATGGCACTAAGTGCCATGTCCAATCTCAGTTTAAAAACCTCTAGGGACGGCGAGTCCACTACCTCCCTGGGCAGGCCATTCCAATGCCTGATCACTCTCTCTGTAAAGAATTTCTTTCTAATATCCAGCCTAAATTTCCCCTGCTAGAGTTTAAGCCCATGCCCCCTTGTCCTATTGCTAACTGCCTGGGAGAAGAGACCAATCCCCACCTGGCTATAACTTCCCTTCAGGTAGTTATAGAGAGTGATGAGGTCACCTCTAAGCCTCCTCTTCTCTAGACTAAACAACCCCAGCTCCCTCTGCCTCTCCTCATAGGTCTTATGTTCAAGTCCCTTCACCAGTCGTGTTGCTCTTCTCTGGACCTGCTCCAGCACTTCAATGTCTTTCCTGAAATGAGGGGCCCAGAACTGAACACAATACTCCAGGTGTGGCCTCACCAATGCAGAGTACAGGGGCAGGGTCACTTCCCTTGTCCTGCTGACCACGCTGTTTTTGATACAGGACAGGATACCGTTGGCCTTCTTGGCCACCTGGGCACACTGTTGGCTCATGTTGAGCTTCCTGTCAATTAGCACCCCCAGGTCCCTTTCTGTCTGACTGCTCTCCAGCCACTCTGCGCCCAGCCTGTAGCGCTGCAGGGGGTTGTTGTGACCAAAGTGCAGCACCCGGCATTTGGCCTTATTGAACTTCATCCCATTGGAATCAGCCCATTTTTCCAGTCTATCCAGATCCCTCTGCAGAGCCCTCCTGCCTTCCAACAGGTCGACACTCCCTCCCAGCTTGGTGTCATCAGCAAATTTGCTGATGATGGTCTCAATCCCCTCATCTAAATCATCAATAAAGGTGTTAAACAGGACTGGACCCAACACTGACCCCTGGGGAACACCACTAGTGACTGGCCGCCAGCTGGATGCAGCCCCATTCACCAGCACTCTCTGGGCCCGGCCCTCCAGCCAGTTCTTAACCCAGCATAGAGTACACTTGTCCAAGCCATGGGCTACCAGCTTTTGCAAGAGTATATTATGGGAGACAGTGTCAAAGGCCTTGCTGAAGTCCAGATAGACCACATCCACAGCTTTCCCCTCATCCACCAGGTGAGTCACCTGATCATAAAAGGAGATCAGGTTGGTCAGACAGGACCTGCCCCTCCTAAACCCATGCTGGCTGGGTCTGATCGCTTGTCCATCCTGAAGGTGCTGTGTGATTCCATTCAGGATGATCTGCTCCATAACCCTGCCAGGCACCGAGGTCAGGCTGACAGGCCTGTAGTTGCCAGGGTCAGCTCTGCAGCCCTTTTTGTGGACTGGGGTAACATTGGCCAATTTCCAATCATATGGGACCTCCCCAGTGAGCCAGGACTGTTGGAAGATGATGGAGAGCGGCTTGGCAAGTTCTTCTGCTAGCTCCCTCATCACCCTAGGATGGATCCCATCTGGTCCCATAGACTTGTGAGGATCCAGATGGCTCAGTAAATCACCAACTATTTCCTCCTGGAATACAAGGGGCCTATTTGGCTTTCTATCTCTGCCAACCATCTCCAGACATGAGTTGTCCTGAGGGCCACCTGTCTTACTGGTAAAAACTGAGGCAAAGTAGGTATTAAGTACCTCAGCTTTCTCCTCATCTTTGTTAACTATATTTCCTTCAGAGTCCAACAGAGAATGGAGGTTTTCCTTGCCCCTCCTTTTGTTATTAACATAATTGAAGAAGGACTATCAAATGCAGTTTGTGACACACACACTCTCCAATGCAGATTGTGAAACACAGGCTGCCCAATGGGGTTTGTGACACACACAGTGTCCAATGGGGTTTGTGACACACACTCTGTCCAATGTGGTTTGTGGACACACACACACTGTCCAATGGGGTTTGTGACACACACACTCTGTCCAGTGGGTCTTCTGACACACACGCTGTCCAATGGGTTTCGTGACACACACGCTGTCCAGTGTGGTTTGTGACACACACACTGTCCAATAGGGTTTGTGACATACACACACTATGCAATGGGGTTTGTGACACACACACTTTCTAATGGGTTTTGTGACACACACGCTATACAAAGGGTTTTGTGACACGCACTCTGTCCAATGGGGATTGTGGCACACACACTATCCAGTATGGTTTGTGACACACACACGCTGTACAAAAGGGTTTGTGACAATCACGCTTTCTAGAGGGGTTTGTGACACCCACACGCTATCCAATGGGGTTTGTGACACACACACTTCCCAGTGGGGTTTGTGACACACACACGCTGTCCCATGGGGTTTGTTACACACTACGTTGACCAATTGGGTTTGTTACACAAACACTGTCTAATGGGGTTTGTGACATACACACGCTTTCCAAAGGTGTTTGTGACACATACACTGTCCAGTGGGATTTGTGACACACACACTGTCCAACAGGATTTGTGACACACACACGCTATCCAATGGGGTTTGTGAAACATACACTGTCCAGTGGGTTTTGTGACACACACACTCTGTCCAATGGGCTTGTGACACACACGCTGTCCAATAGTGTTTGTGACACACAGTCTGTCCAATGGGGTTTGTGACACACACACTGTCCTAATGGGGATTGTGGCACACATGCTGTCCAATGGGAAATGTGACACACACACTGTCCAAAGCGGTTTGTGACACGCACGCTGTCCAATGGGGTTTATGACATACACGCTGTCCATTGGGGTTTGTGACACACACACTTTCTAGTGGGCTTGTGACACACACGCTATACAAAGGGTTTAGTGACACACACACTGTCCAATGGGGATTGTGACACACACACCATGTCCAATGGTGTTTGTGACACTCACGCTGTCCAATGGGGTTTGTGACCCAGACTCTGTCCAATGGGGTTTGTGAAACACACATGCTATCCAAAAGGGTTTGTGACACGCACAGTTTCTAATGGGGTTTAGGACTCACTCGCGCTATACAATGGGGTTTGTGACACACACACGCTGTCCAGTGGGGTTTATGACACACACGCTGTCCAATGGGGTGTGTGACACAAACACTCTGTCCAATAGGGTTTGTGACACACACGTTGTCCAATGGGGATTGTGACACAGACACTCTGTCCAATGGGTCTTGTGACACACACTCTGTCCAATGGGGCTTGTGACACACACGCTGTCCAATGGAGTTTATGACGCACACACTCTGTCCAATGGGGCTTGTGACACACACGCTGTCCAATGGGGTTTGTAACACACACGCTGTCCAATGGGGTTTGTGACACACACACTGTCCAATAGGGTTTGTGACACACACACGCTATCCAATAGGGATTGTGACACACACACTTTCTAATGGGGTTTTTGACACACACACTCTATCCAATGGTGCTTGTGACACACACGCTGTCCAATAATGTTTGTAACACACATGCTGAACAATGGGGCTTGTGACACACATGCTGTCCAATGGGGTTTGTGAAACACACACTTTCTAATGGGGTTTGTGACACACACGCTATACAAAGGGTTTTGTGACACACACACTGTCCAATGGAGATTGTGACACACACACTCTGTCCAATGGTGTTTGTGACACACACACTTTCCAATGCGGTTTGTGACACACACGCTGTCCAATGGGGATTGTGACATACGCACTATCCAATAGGGTTTGTGACACACACACGTTATCCAATGGGGTATATGACACACACACTTACCAGTGGGCTTTGTGACACACATGCGCTGTCCCATGGGCTTTGTGACACACACGCTGACCATTTTGGTTTGTTACACACTCACTGTCTAATGGGGTTTATGACACACACACGCTGTCCAATGGCTTTTGTGACACACACACTGTTCAACTGGGATTGTGACACACACACTCTATCCAATAGGGTTAGTGACACATACACTGTCCAGTTTGTTTTGTGACACACACACTCTGTCCAATGGGCTTGTGACACAGACGCTGTCCAATAGTGTTTGTGAGACACACTCTGTGCCATGGGGTTTGTGACACACACACTGTCCAATGGGGATTGTGACACAGACACGTTGTCCAATGCGGTTTATGAGACACACGCTGTCAAATGGGGTTTGTGACACACACACAATCTGTCCAATGGGGTTTGTGACACACACGCTGTCCAAATGGGATTGTGACACACACGCTGTCCAATGGGGTTTGTGACACACACACGCTATCCAATGGGGAATGTGACACACACACTTTCTAATGGAGTTTTTGACACACACACTCTGTCCAATGGTGCTTGTGACACACACGCTGTCCAACAGTGTTTGTGACACACACGCTGTCCAATGGGGATTGTGACACACACGCTGTCCAATGGGGTTTGTGACACACACACCCTGTCCAATGGTGTTTGTGACACACACAAGCTGTCCAAAGGGGTTTGTGACACACACACTGTCCACTGGTGTTTGTGGCACTGACACTGTTCAATGGGTATTGTGACACACACGTTGTCCAATGGGGTTTTTTGCACACAATCTATCCAATGGGGATTGTGACATACACACGCTGTCCAAAGGTGTTTGTGACACACACGCAGACCGATCGGTTTTGTGACACACAAACTGTCCAGGGGGTTTTGTGACACACACTCTGTCCAATGGGGATTGTGACACACACACGCTGTCCAAAGGTGTTTGTGACACACACGCAGACCGATCGGTTTTGTGACACACAAACTATCCAAGGGGTTTTGTGACACACATACGCTGTCCAATGGGGTTTGTCACACACACAAGCTGTCCAATGGTGTTTGTGACACACACGCTGTCAAATTGGGTTTGTGACACCCACTCTCTCCAATGGGGTTTGTGGCACATACACTGTCCAATTGGGTTTGTGATATACACTCTGTCCAATGGGGTTTGTGGACACACACACACTGTCCAATGGTTTTTGTGACACGCACACTGTCCAATTGGGTTTGTGACATAATACACGCTATCCAATGGTGTTTGTGACACGCACACAATCTCATGGGGTTTGTGACACACACACGCTATCCAGTGGGGTTTGTGAAACACACACTTTCCATTGGGTTTGTTACACACACAATTTCCAATGGGGTTTGTGACACACACACTGTCCAATAGGGTTTGTGACACACACACACTGTCCAACAGGGATTGTGACACACACACTGTCCAGGGGGTTTGTGACACACACTCTCTGTCCAATGGGGTTTGTGACAAACACACTGTCCAATGAGGATTGTGACACACACACGCTGTCCAGTGGGGTTTCTCACAGACACACTGTCCAATGGGGATTTTGACACACACACTGTCCAATGGGTTTTGTGACACACACACTGTGCAATGGGGATTGTGACACACACGCTGTCCAATGGGTTTGTGACACACACACTCGGCCAAATGGGGGTTGTGACACACACGCTGTCCAGTGGGGTTCGTGACACACACGCTGTCCAGTGGGGTTTGTGACACGCACTCTGCCCAATGCCTTTGTCACACCCACTCTGTCCAAACGGTTTTGTGACAAACACATGCTATCCAATGGTGTTTGTAACAAACACGCTATCCTATGGGGTCTGTGACACACACACTGTCCAGGAGGGTTTGTGACACATAGAGAGTCCAATGGGGTTTGTGAGACACACGCTCACAAATGGAGATTGTGACACACACAATGTCCATGACGGTTTGTGACACACTCACTGTCCACTGGGGTTTGGAACACACACTCTGCCCAATGGGGTTTGTCACACACACTCTGTCCAATAGGGTTTGTGACAGACACGCTCTACAATGGGGATTGTGAAAATACACGCTATACAATGGGGTTTTTGACACACACACTCTGTCCAATGGTGCTTGTGACACACACGCTGTCCAATAGTGTTTGTGACACACACACTATCCAATTGGGTTTGTGACACACAGACTGTCCAAAGGGGTTTGTGACACACACCCTGTCCAGTGGGGTTTGTGACATACACACACTGTCCAATGGCGATTGAGACACACACTCTCTGTCCAATGGGGTTTGTGACACACACGCTGTCCAATGGGGATTGTAAAAAACATGCTCTCCAATGCGGTTTGTGACACACTCACTCTATCCAATGGGTCTTGTGACACATACGCTGTCCAATGGGGTTCGTGACACACACATTGTCCGGTCGGGTTTGTGACACACACACTTTCTAATGGGGTTTGTGACACACACGCTATACAATGAGTTTTGTGCCACACACACTGTCCAATGGGGATTGTGACACACACACGTTGTCCAATGGTGTTTGTGACACACAT
The DNA here is from genome assembly GCF_036013475.1 of Columba livia. NCBI lineage: Eukaryota > Metazoa > Chordata > Aves > Columbiformes > Columbidae > Columba > Columba livia. The sequence goes on along the minus strand of NW_027043044.1, from coordinate 726,450 downwards.
GCTATCCAATGGGGTTTATGACACAGACACTATGCAATGGGGATTGTGACTTACACACTGTCCAATAGGGTTTCTGACACACAAACGCTATCCAATGGGGTTTGTGACACACACACTTTCTCATGGGGTTTGTGACACACACACGCTATCCAACGGGCTTTGTGACACACACACTTTCCAATGGGGTTTGTGACACACACACGCTATCCAATGGGGTTAGTGACACAAACACTGTCCAGTGGTTTTTGTGACACACACATTTTGACCAGTGGGGATTGTGAAACACACGCTGTCCAATGGGGTTTGTGCCACACACACGGTACAGTGGGGTTTGTGACACACACGTTGTCCAATGGAGATTGCGACACACACAAGCTGTCCAATGGTGCTTGTGACACGCATGCTGTCCAAAGGGGTTTGTAACACACACGCTGTGCAATGGTGTTTGTGACACGCATGCTGTCCAATGGTGTTTCTGACACACACGCTGTCCAATGGGGATTGTGACACACACACACTTTCCAATGGTTTTTGTGACACGGATGCTGTCCAAAGGGGTTTGTGACACACACACTGTCCAATGGTGTTTGTGACACTGGCGCTGTCCAATGGGTATTGTGACACACACTTTGTCCAATGGGGTTTTTATACACACACTCTGTCCAATCGGGATTGTGACACACACAAGCTGTCCAAAGGTGTTTGTGACACACACGCTGTCTGATGGGTTTTGTGACACACTAACTGTCCAGGGTATTTTGTGACACACACGCTGTACAATTAGGTATGTCACACAGACTATGTTTAACGTGGATTGTGACACACATACTCTGTCCAATGGGATTTGTGACACACACATTGTCCAATGGCGATTGTGACACACACACTCTGTCCAATGGGGTTTGTGACACACACACTTTCCAATGGGGTTTGTGAAGCACACACACTGTCCAATGGGGTTTATGACACAAACACACTGTCCAATGGGGATTGTGACACACAAGCTGTCCAATAATGTTTATGACACACACGCTGTCCAATGGGTTTTGTGACACACACAATTGTCCAATGGACTTGTAACACACACGCTGTCCAATGGGGTTCGTGACACACACGCTTTCCATTGCGTTTTGTGACACACACACTCTGTCCAATGGGCTTGTGACACACACGCTGTCCAATGGTGTTTGTGACACAAACTCTGTCCCTTGGGGTTTCTGACACACACACTGTACAATGGTGTTTTTGATACACACGCTTTCCAAAGGGGATTGTGACACACACGCTGTCAAATGGGGTTTCTGACACGCACACTGACCAGTAGTGTTTGTGACATACACACACTTTCCAATGGGGTTTGCGACATACACACTGTCCAATGGTGTTTGTGAGGCACACGCTGTCCAATGCGGTTTGTGAAACACACATTCGGTCAAATGGGGCTTGTGACACACACGCTGTACAATGGGGTTTGTGACACACACACTGTCCAGTGGGATTTGTGACACACACATATTCCAGTGGGGTTTGTGACACACAGACTCTTCCCAATGGGTTTGTCATACCCACTCTGTCCAATTGGTTTTGTGACGAACACACGCTGTCCAATGCTGTTTGTAACACACACCCTATCCAATGGAGTTTGAGACACACACACTTTCCAATGGGGTTTGTGAAACACACACGCTGTCCAATGGGGTTTATGACACAGACACTGTCCAATGGGGATTGTGACATACACACTGTCCAATAGGGTTTGTGACACAAACACGCTATCCAATGGTGTTTGTGACACAAACACATGTCCAGTGGGGTTTGTGACACAAATTCTGTTCAATGGGGTTTGTGAAACACACACTATCCAAGGGGTATTGTGACACACACACACGCGCTGTCCAATGGGGTTTGTGACACACACGTTGTCCAATAGGTTTTGTGACACACACACGCTATAAAGTGGGGTTTGTGACTCGTACACTTTCCAATGGGTTTTGTGACACACACACTCTGTCCAATGGGGATGTTACACACACGCTGTCCAATAGTGTTTGTGACACAAACTCTGTCCCTTGGGGTTTGTGACACACACACTGTACAATGGGTATTGTTACACACGCACGCTGTCCAATGAGGTTTGTGACACACACTCTGTCCAATGGGGTTTGTGACACACACAAGCTATCCAATGGGGTTTGTGACACGCATGCTTTCTCCTGGGGTTTGTGACACACACAGGCTATCCAATGGGGTTTGTGACACACACACTTTCCAATGGGGTTTGTGAAACACATACGCTGTCCAATGGGGGTCGTGACACACACACAGTCCGGTGGGGTTTGAGACACACACACTGTCCAGCAGGGTTTCTGACAGACACACGCTATCCAATGGGGTTTGTGACACACACAATTTCTAATGGGGTTTGTGACACACACGCTATACAATGGGTTTTGTGCCACACACACTGTCCAATGGGGGTTGTGACACACACACGTTGTCCAATGGTGTTTGTGACACACACGCTGTCCAATGGGGTTTATGACACAGACACTATCCAGTGGGGATTGTGACATACACACTGTCCAATAGGTTTTGTGACACACAAATGCTATCCAATGGGGTTTGTGACACGCACACTTTCTCATGGGGTTTGTGACACACACACGCTATCCAACGGGCTTTGTGACACACACACTTTCCAGTGGGGTATGTGACACACACGCTGACCAATGGCTTTTTTCAAACACACACTCTCCAATAGCTTTTGTACACACGCACGCTATCCAATGGTGTTTGTTATACAAAAACTGTCCAGTGGCTTTTGTGACACACACATTCTGTCCAATGGGGATTGTGACAGACACGCTGTACAATGGGGTTTGTGACACACACACTCTGTCCAAAGGGCTAGTGAAAAACATGCTGTAAAATAGGGTTCGCGACACACACACGCTATCCAATGCGGTTTGTGACACACACTCATGTCCAATGGGGTTTCTGACACACACGCTGTACAATGGGGTGTGTGACACACACACTCTGTCCAATGGAGTTTGTGACACACACGCTGTCCAATGGGGATTGTAACAAACATGCTGTCCAATGGGGTTTGTGACAAACACACTCTGTCCAACGGGTCTTGTGACACACACACTCTGTCCAAAGGGTCTTGTGACACACACGCTGTCCAATGGGGTTTCTGACACTCAAGCTGTACAATGGGTTGTGAGACACACACACTGTCCAATGGGGTTTGTGACACACACATTGTCCAATGGTGATAGTGACACACACACAATGTCCAATGGTGTTTGTGACACAAACACGCTATCCAATGTTGCTTGTGAAACGCACACTTTCTCATGGGGTTTTTGACAAACAGACGCTATCCAATGGGGTTTGTGACACACACACTTTCCAATGGGTTTTGTGAAACACACACGCTGTCCCATCGGGTTTGTGACACACACACACTGTCCAATGGGGTTTATGAGACACACACACTGCCCAATGTGGACTCTGACACACACAAGCTGTCCAATAGTGTTTATGACACACATGCTGTCCAATGCGGTTTGTGACACACACAATCTGTCCAATGCGCTTGTGACACACACGCTGTCCAATAGTGTTTGTGACGCACACGCTGTCAAATGGGGTTTGTGACACACACACAATGTCCAAAGTGGTTTCTAAAACACATGCTTTAAAATGGGGTGTGTGACACACACTCTCCAAAGGGTTTGTGACACACAAGCTGTCAAAAGGGAATTGTAACAAACATGCTGTCCAATGGGGTTTGTGACACATACACTCTGTCCAATGGGTGTTGTGAAACACACGCTGTCCAATGGGTTTCGTGACACATACGCTGTCCAGTGGGGTTTGTGACACACACACTTCCCAGTGGGGTTTGTGACACACACACTCTGCCCAATGGGTTTGTGACACCCACTCTGTCCAATCGGTTTTGTGACAAACACACGCTGTCCAATGCTGTTTGTAACACACATGCTATCCAATGGGGTTTGTGACACACACACTGTCCAATGGGTTTTTGTAACACAAACACTCTCTCCAATGGGGCTTGTGACACATACGGTGTCCAACAGGGTTCGTGACACACACACTGACAGTAGGGTTTGTGACACACACACTGTCCAAAGGGGATTGTGACACACACGCTGTCCAATGGTGTTTGTGACACGGATGCTGTCCAAAGGGGTTTGTGACACACAGGCTGTCCAATAGTGTTTGTGACACACACACTGTCAAATGGGATTTGTGACACACAAACGATGTCCAATGGGGTTTCTGACACACACGCTGTACAATGGGGTGTGTGACACACACACTCTGTGCAATGGGGTTTGTGACACATATGCTGTCCAATGGGGATTGTAACAAACATGCTGTCCAATGGGGTTTGTGACACACACACTCTGTCCAATGGGTCTTGTGACACACACACTCTGTCCAAAGGGTCTTGTGACACACACGCTGTCCAATGGGGTTCGTGACACACACACTGTCCAGTGGGGTTTGAGACACACACACTGTCCAATGGCTTTTGAAACACACACACTGCCCAATGGGGTTTGTGACACACACACGCTATCCAATGGGGATTGTGACACACACACTTTCTAATGGGGTTTGTGACACACATGCTATACAAAGGGTTTTGTGACACAGATGCTGTCCAATGGGGATTGTGACACACACGCTGTCCAACGGGGTTCGTGACACATACGCTTTCCATTGGGTTTGTGACACACAGACTGTCCAATACGGTTTCTGACACACACACGCTATCCAATGGTGTTTGTGAGATACACACTTTCTAAAGGGCTTTGTGACACACAAGCTATACAACTGGTTTTCTGACACACACACTGTCCAATGGTGATAGTGACACACACACGATGTCCAATGGTGTTTGTGACACAAACACGCTATCCAATGTTGCTTGTGAAACGCACACTTTCTAATGGGGTTTGTGACACACACGCTATACAAATGGTTTTGTGACACAGACGCTGTCCAATGGGGATTATGACATACACACCATCCAATAGGGTTTTTGACACACACACGCTATCCAAAGGGTTTTGTGACACGCACGCTTTCTAAAGGGGTTTGTGACACACATACGCAATCCAATGGGGTTTGTGACACACACACTTTCCATTTGGGTTTGTGACACACACACGCTCTCCCATGGGGTTTGTGACACACACGCTGACCAATCGTGTTTGTTACACACACACTGTCTAATGGGGTTTGTTACACAAACACGCTGTGAAATGATGTTTGCAACACGCACGCTGTCCAATGGCTTTTCTGACACACACACTGTCCAATAGGGTTTGTGACACACACACGCTATCCAATGGTTTTTGTGACACATACACTGTCCAGTGGGTTTTGTGACACACACACTCTGTCAAATGGGCTTGTGACACACACGCTGTCCAGTGGGGTTTGTGACACACACAATGCCCAATAGGGTTTGTGACACACACACGCTATCCAATGGGTTTTGTGACACAAAAAATTTCTAATGGGGTTTGTGACACACACACTGTCCAGTGGGGATTATGACACACACACGATGTTCAATGGTGTTTGTGACGCACATGCTATCCAATGGGGTTTGTGACACACTCACTTTCCAGTGGGATTTGTGACACAAACACATAGTCCAATGGGGATTGTGACACACACGCGCTGTCCAATGGGATTTGTGACACACACAGTCTATCCAGTGGGGTTTTTGACACACACAATCTGTCCAAAAAGGATTGTGACACACACGGTGTCCAATGGGGATTGTGACATACACACGCTATCCAGGGGGGTTTGTGACACGCAGACTTTCCATTGGGGTTTGTGACACACACACGCTGTCCCATGGGGTTTGTGAAACACACACTGACCAGGAGGGTTTGTGACACAGACACGCTGACCAATGGGCTTGTGTCAAACACGTTGTCCAATAGTTTTTGTGACACACACTCTGTTCCATGGGGTTTGTGACACACACACTGTCCAATGGAGATTTTGACACACACATGCTTTCCAATGGGGTTTGTGACACACGCACACTGTCCAATGGGGACTGTGACACACACGCGCTGTCCAATTGGGTTTATGACACACACGCTGTCCAATGAATTTTGTGACAACCACATGCTATCCAATGCATTTTGTGACACGTACACTTTCCAATGGGGATTGTGACACACACACTGTCCAATGGGGTTTGGACACAAACTCTGTCCAATGGGGTTTGTGACACACACACGCTATCCAATGGGTTTGTGACAAAAACACTTTCTAATGGGGTTTGTGACACACACGCTATACAATGGGTTTTGTGACACACTCTCTTTCCAATGGGGTTTGTGACACACACCCTCTGTCCAATGGTTTTTGTGAGACACACGCTGTCCAATCTGTTTTGTGACACACACACTGTCCAGTGGGTTTTGTCACACACACTCTGTCCAACTGGGATTGTGACACACACACGCTGTCCAATGGGGTTTGTGACACACCCATTGTCCAATGGGGTTTGTGACACAGATATAGTCCAATGGGGTTTGTCACACACACAAGCTGTCCAATGGTGTCTGTGACACACACGCTGTCAAATTGGGTTCGTGACACCCACTCTCTCCAGTGGGGTTTGTGCCACACACACTGTCCAAAGGGTACTGTGACACACACACGCTGTCAAATGGGGTATGTGACACACACTCTGTCCAATGGGATTTGTGTCATACACGCTGTCCAATGGGGATTGTGACACACACGCTGTCCAGGAGGGTTTGTGACACACAAACCGTCCAATGGTGTTTGTGACACACACACTGTCCATTGGGGTTTCTCACACACACTCTATCAATTGGGTCGTGTTACACACACGCTGACAAATGGGGTTTGTGACACGCACACTGACCAGGAGGGTTTGTGAAACACACACGGTGTCCAATGGGGTTTGTCACATACACAGTGTCCAATGGGGTTTGTGACACAAACACTTTCCATTGGGGTTCCTGACACACATGCTGAGCTCTGGTGATTGTGACACACACGCTGTCCAATGGGGTTTGTGACACTCACACTCGGTCAAATTGGGGTTGTGACACACACACTGTCCAATGGGGCTTGTGACACATACGGTGTCCAACGGGGTTCGTGACACACACACTGCCAATAGGGTTTGTGAAAAACACACTGTCCAAAGGGGTTTGTGACACACACGCTGTCCAATGGTGTTCGTGACACGGATGCTGTCCAAAGGGGTGTGTGACACACAAACTGTCCAATGGTTTTTGTGACACAAACTCTGTCCCTTCGGGTTTCTGACACACACACTGTAAAATGGGTATTGTTACACACCCACGCTGTCCAATGAGGTTTGTTACACACACACTGCCCACCGGTGTTTGTGACACTCACTCTGTCCAATAGGAGTTGTGACACACACACTCTGTCCAATAAGGTTTGTGACACACACGCTGTCCAGAGGAGATTTGACACACAGGCTGTCCAATGGGGTTTGTGACACACACACTCTGTACAATGGTACTTGTGACACACACGCTAACCAATGCGGTTTGTGAAACACACACTTTCTAACGGGGTTTGTGACACACACGCTATCCAATTGGTTTTCTGACACAGACACTTTCCTATGGAGATTTTGACACACACACTCTGTCCACTGGTGTTTGTGACACACACGCTGTGCAATGGGGTTTGTGACACAGACACTGTCCAATGGGGATTGTGACATATACATGCTGTCCCATGGTGTTTGTCACACACACACTCTCTCCAATGGCGTTTGTGACACACACACTGTCAAATAGGGTTTGTGACACACACAGGCTGTCCATTGGGGTTTCTGACACACACGCTGTCCAATGGAGATTGTGACACACACAGTCTGTCGAATGGGTCTTGTGACACACACGCTTTCCAATGGGGTTTGTGACACACACTCTGTCCAATGGGTCTTGTGACACACACACTGTCCAATGGGGCTTGTGACAAATACACGATTTCCAAAGGTGTTTGTGAAACACCCGCTGTACAATGGGGTTTGTGACACAGATGCTGTACAATTTGGATTGTGACATACACACTGTCCAATAGGGTTTGTGACACACACACGCTATCCAAAGGGGTTTGTGACACACACACTGTGCAATGGGGAATGTGACACACACAATGTCCAATGGGTATTGTGACAAACACGCTGTCCAGTCGGGTTCATGACACACACGCTGTCCAATGGGGATTGTGACACACATACTGTCAAATGGGGTTTGTGACACACACACACTGTCCATGTGTTTGTGACACACACACGCTATCCAATGATGTTTGTAACACACACACGCTATCCAATGCTGTTTGTAACACACACTCTGTCCGATGGGGATTGTGACACGGATGCTGTCCAATGGTGTCTGTGACACACACACTGTCCAATGGGTTTTGGGACACACATACAATGTCCAGTGGGGTTTATGACACACACACTCTGTCCAATGGGATTATTGACACACACGCTGTCCAATGGGGTTTGTGACACACACACTGTCCAATGGTGTTTGTCACACACACACTCTGTCCAATGGCATTTGTGACACACACGCTGTAAAATGGGGTTTGTGACACACACGCTATCCAGTGGGGTTTGTCACACACACTCTGTCCAACCGGGATTGTGACACACACTTGCTGTCCAATGCGGTTTGTGACACACCCACTGTCCAGTGGGGTTTGTGACAAACACATAGTCCTATGGGGTTTCTCACACATACTCTGTAGAATGGGGTTCGTGACACAAACTCTGTCCAGTGGGGTTTGTGAAATACACACTGTCCAATAGACACACGCTATCCTATGGGGTTTGTGACACACACACTTTGTAATGGGGTTTGTGACACACACGCTATACAATGGGTTTTGTGACCCACACACTGTCCAATGGGGCTTGTGACACACACACGATTTTCAACGGTGTTTGTGAAACACCCGCTGTCCAATGGGGTTTGTGACACAGATGCTGTACAATGCGGATTGTGACATACACAGTGTCCAATAGGGTTTGTGACACACACACGCTATCCAAGGGGTTTGTGACACACACACACTGTCCAATGGTGTTTGTGACACGCATGCTGTCCAATGGGTTTTGTGACACACACACTGTCCAATGGGGATTGTGAGGCACAGGCTGTCCAATGGGGTTTGTGACACACACAGTCTGTCCAATGGTGTTTGTGACACACACGCTGTCCAATGGCGATTGTGACACACACGCTGTCCAAAGGGGTTTGTGATACACAGACTCTGTCCAATGTGTCTTGCGACACACACGGTGTCCAATGGGGTTCGTGACACACACAATCTGTCCAATGGGGATTGTGACACACATGCTTCCAATGGGGATTATTGCACACACACTCTGTCCATAGGGGTTTGTGACAAACACACTGTCCAGGGGAGTTTGTGACGCACAAGCTGTACAATGGGGATTGTGACACACGCGCTGTCCAATGGCGTTTGTGACACACACGCTGTCAAATGGGGTTTGTGACACACACACATTCCAATGGGGTTTGTGACACGCACACTGACCAATGGTGTTTGTGACGCACACGCTCTCCAATGGGGATCATGACACACACGCTGTCCTATGGGGTTTGTGACACACAGACTCTGTCCAATGTGTCTCGTGACGCACACACTGTCCAATGGGGTTTGTGACACACACAATCTGTCCAATGGGGATTGTGGCACACACACTCTGTCCAATGGGGCTTGTGACAAACACGCTGTCCAATGGGATTTGTGACACACTCTGTCCAGTGGGTTTTGTCACACACACTCTGTCCAATGGGGTTTGTGACACACACAATGTCCAATGGAGTTTGTCACACACACTCTGTCCAATGGGGTTCGTGACACACTCTCTTTCCGAAGGGATTTGTCACACACACTCTGTCCAAGCGGGTTCATGACACACACACTGTCCAGTGGGTTTTGTGACACACAGACTCTGGCCAATGGGTTTTGTGACACACAGGCTGTCCAATGGGGATTGTGACACAAACTCTGTTAAATGGTTATTGTTACATACACAATGTCCAATGAGGTTTGTGACACACACACTCTGTCCAATGGGTCTTGTGACACACACACTGTCCAATGGGGTACGTGACACACAAGCTGTCCAGTGGGGTTTGTGACACACACACTTTCTAATAGGGTTTGTGACACACACACACAATGTCCAACTGGGTTTGTGACACACACACGCTATCCAAGGGGTTTGTGACACAGACACATTGTCCAATGGTGTTTGTGACACGCATGCTGTCCAATGGGTTTTGTGACACACACACTGTCAGATAGGGTTTGTGACACACACACGCTACCCAATGGGTTTTGTGACACACACAATCAGTCCAATGGGGTTTTGTTACACACACACTCTGTCCAATGGGGTTTGTGACACACTCACGCTATCCAATGGGGTTTGTGACACACACAGTCTGTCCAATGGGTTTTGTGACACACACAATCTGTCCAATGGGGATTGTGAGGCACAGGCTGTGCAATGGGTTTTGTGACACACACAGTCTGTCCAATGGTGTTTGTGACACACACGCTGTCCAATGGCGATTGTGACACACACGCTGTCCAAAGGGGTTTGTGATACACAGACTCTGTCCAATGTGTCTTGCGACACACACGGTGTCCAATGGGGTTCGTGACAAACACGCTGTCCAATGGGGATTGTGACACACATGCTTTCCAATGGGGATTATTACACACACACTCTGTCCAAAAGGGTTTGTGACAAACACACTGTCCAGGGAAGTTTGTGACGCACAAGCTGTACAATGGGGATTGTGACACACACACTGTCCAATGGCGTTTGTGACACAAACGCTGTCAAATGGGGTTTGTGACACACACACATTCCAATGGGGTTTGTGACACGCACACTCACCAACGGTGTTCGTGACACACACGCTGTCCAATGGGGATCATGACACACACGCTGTCCTATGGGGTTTGTGACACACAGACTCTGTCCAATGTGTCTCGTGACGCACACACTGTCCAATGGGGTTTGTGACACACACAATCTGTCCAATGGGGATTGTGGCACACACACTCTGTCCAATGGGGCTTGTGACAAACGCGCTGTCCAATGGGATTTGTGACACACAGAATGTCCAATGGAGTTTGTCACACACTCTCTTTCCAAAGGGGTTTGTCACACACACTCTGTCCAAGCGGGTTCATGACACACACACTGTCCAGTGGGTTTTGTGACACACACACTCTGGCCAATGGGTTTTGTGACACACACGCTGTCCAATGGGGATTGAGACACAAACTCTGTTAAATGGGTATTGTAACACACACGCTGTCCAATGAGGTTTGTGACACGCACCCTCTGTCCAAGGGGTCTCGTGACACACACACTGTCCAATGGGGTTCGTGACACACAAGCTGTCCAGTGGGGTTTGTGACACACACACTTTCTAATAGGGTTTGCGACACACACACACTGTCCAACTGGGTTTGTGACACACACACGCTCTCCAATGGTGTTTGTGACACACACACGCTATCCAAGGGGTTTGTGACACACACACACTGTCCAATGGTGTTTGTGACACGCATGCTGTCCAATGGGTTTTGTGACACACACACTGTCCGATAGAGTTTGTGACACACACACGCTACTTAATGGGGTTTGTGACACATACACTGTCCAGTGGGTTTTGTTACACACACACTCTGTCCAATGGGGTTTGTTAACACACTCACGCTATCCAATGGGGTTTGTGACACACACAGTCTGTTCAATGAGTTTTGTGACACACACAATCTGTCCAATGGGGATTGTGAGGCACAGGCTGTGCAATGGGGTTTGTGACATACACAGTCTGTCCAATGGCGTTTGTGAACACACACGCTGTCCAATGGGGATTGTGACACACACGCTGTCCAAAGGGGTTTGTGATACACAGACTCTGTCCAATGTGTCTTGTGACACACACGGTGTCCAATGGGGTTCGTGACAAACACGCTGTCCAATGGGGATTGTGACACACATGCTTTCCAATGGGGATTATTACACACACACTCTGTCCAAAGGGATTTGAGACAAACACACTGTCCAGGGGAGTTTGTGACGCACAAGCTGTACAATGGGGATTGTGACACACACACTGTCCAATCGCGTTTGTGACACACACGCTGTCAAATGGGGTTTGTGACACACACACATTCCGATGGGGTTTGTGACACGCACACTCACCAATGGTGTTTGTGACACACACGCTGTCCAATGGGGATCATGACACACACACTGTCCAATGGGGTTTGTGACACACACAATCTGTCCAAAGGAGATTGTGACACACACACTGTCAAATGGTGTTTGTCACACACACACTCTCTCCAATGGCGTTTGTGACACTCACACTGACCAATGGTGTTTGTGACACACACACTGTCCAATGGGGATCATGACACACACGCTGTCCAATTGGGTTTGTGACACACAGACTCTGTCCAATGTGTCTCGTGACACACACACTGTCCAATGGGGTTTGTGACACACACAATCTGTCCAATGGGGATTGTGACACACACACTGTCAAATGGTGTTTGTCACACACACACTCTCTCCAATGGAGTTTGTGACACACACACTGTCAAATGGTGTTTGTCACACACACACTCTCTCCAATGGAGTTTGTGACACGCACACTTTCCAGTGGGGTTTGTGACACACACAAACTGTCCAATGGGGTTTGTGACACACACCCTTTCCAATGGTTTTTGTGACACTCACGCTGTCCAATGGGGTTTGTAAAACACACAATCTGTCCAATGGAGTTCGTTACAAACACGCTGTCCAGTGGGGTTTGTGACACACACAATGTCCAATGGGGACTGTGTCACACACACTCTGTCCAATGGTGTTTGTGACACACACGCAGTGCGTTGGGGTTTGTGACACAGACTCGGTCCAATCGGGATTGTGACATACACACTCTATCCAATGGGGTTTGTGACACACACACACTGTCCAATGTGTCTTGTGACACACACGGTGTCCAATGGGGTTCGTGACACACACAATCTGTCCAATGGGGATCGTGACACACATGCTTCCAATGGGGATTATTACACACACAATCTGTCCAAAGGGGTTTGTGACAAACACACTGTCCAGGGGAGTTTGTGACGCACAAGCTGTACAATGGGGATTGTGACACACGCACTGTCCAATGGCGTTTGTGACACACACGCTGTCAAATGGGGTTTGTGACACACACATATTCCAATGGGGTTTGTGACACATAGACTCTGTCCAATGTGTCTCGTGACACACGCACTGTCCAACGGTGTTTGTGACACACACAATCTGTCCGATGGGGTTTGTGGCACACACACTCTGGCAATGGGGCTTGTGACAAACACGCTGTCCAATGGGATTTGTGACACACTCTGTCCAGTGGGTTTTGTCACACACACGCTGTCCAATGGGGTTTGTGACACACACAATGTCCAATGGAGTTTGTCACACACACTCTGTCCAATGGGGTTCGTGACACACTCTCTTTCCAAAGGGGTTTGTCACATACACTCTGTCCAAGTGGGTTCATGACACACACACTGTCCAGTGGGTTTTGTGACACACACACTCTGGCCAATGGGTTTTGTGACGACACACGCTGTCCAATGGGGATTGAGACACAAACTCTGTTAAATGGGTATTGTTACACACACGCTGTCCAATGAGGTTTGTGACACACACACTCTGTCCAAGGTGTCTTGTGACACACACACTGTCCAATGGGGTTCGTGACACAAACGCTGTCCAGTGGGTTTTGTGACACACACACTATCCAATAGGGTTTTTGACACACACACGCTATTCCATAGGGTTTATGACACGCACGCTGACCAATTTTGTTTGTTACACACAAACTGTCCAATGGTGTTTTTGACATGCATGCTGTCCAATGGGTTTTGTGACACACACAAAGTCCGATAGGGTTTGTGACACACACACACAGTCTAATGGGGTTTGTGACACACATACTCTGTCCAATGGGTCTTGTGACACACATGACGTCCAATGGTGTTCGTTAAACACACGCTGCCCAATGGTGTTTGTGACACAGAGGCTGACCAATGGGCTTTGTGACATAAACATTGACAAATAGGTTTTGTGACACACACACGCTATGATATGTGCTTTGTGACTCGCACAATTTATAATGGTGTTTGTGACACAAACACTCTATCCAATGGGGTTTGTGACACACACACTTTCCAATGAGGTTTCTGACACACACGCTGTCCAATGGGGGATCGCGACACACACGCTGTCCAATAGGGTTTGTGACACAGACACTTTCCAATGGGGATGTTACACACAAAATATGCAATTAGGATTGTGACACACACATGCTGTCCAATGGTGTTTGTGACATACACGATGTCCAACGGAGAATGTGACACACACATGCTGTCCAATGGTGTTTCTGACACACACGCTGCCCAGTCGGTTTTGTGACACACACACTGTCCAGAGGGGTTTCTGAGACACACACTGTGCAGTGGGGTTTGTCACACAAACTCTGTCCAATGGGGATTGCGACACACACACGCTGTAAAATGGTGTTTCTGACATACACGCTGTCCAGACGGTTTTGTGACACACACACTGTCCAGGGGGGTTTGTGACGCACACACTGTCCAATGGTGTTTGTGACACACACGCTGTCAAATGGGGTTTGTGACACACACAGGCTGTCCAATGGGGTTTCTGACACACTCACTCTGTCCAATGGGGTTTGTGACACACACAGTCTGTCCAATGGGGTTTGTGACACACACAATCTGTCCAATGGCGATTGTGACACACACGCTGTCCAATGGGTTTTGCGACACACACAATCTGTCCAATGGGGATTTTGACACAAAGGCTGTCCAATGGGGTTTGTGACACACACAGTCTGTCCAATTTTGTTTGTGACACACACGCTGTCCAATGGGGATTGTGACACACAGGCTCTGTGCAATGTGTCTTGTGACACACACGCTGTCCAATGAGGTTCATGACACACACGCTGTCCAGTGGGGTGTTTGACACACACACTGTCCAATGGGGTTTGTGACACACACACGCTATCCAGTGGGATTTGTGAAACACACATTTTCTAATGTGGTTTGTGACACACTCTCTATCCAATGGGTTCTGTGACACAGACACCGTCAAATGGAGATTGTGACACAGAGACGCTGTCCAATGGTGTTTGTGAAACACACGCTGTCCAATGGGGTTTGTGACAAACACGCTGTCCAATGGTGTTTGTGACACACACACTCTGTCCAATGGGTCTTGTGACACACACGCTGTCTAATGTGGTTCGTGACACAAACGCTGTCCAGTGGGGTTTGTGACGCACACACTATCCAATAGGGTTTGTGACACACACACGCTGTTCCATGGGGTTTATTGCCGCGATTGAGAGACGGGGACGCAGCTTGATGCAAGCAAGATGTCCCCTTTATTGTTTGGCAAACATACATTTATATAGTCTAAGGCACACATGTTTCATGCTGATTGGCTTATCACTTTAACAGACATTAAGCTAGCTAAGGCGGGAATGTTGGTCAGGCATTGTTCGCATGGTAACAAGATCGTTATCTCGCAGTCACAAGCTGCCCCCCCGCTCCAGGGCGTGGGCACTCCCACCGACCACAAGCTCCCCACCTCCAAGTCAACTTTATTCACACAACAAACATACAGCAAACTAGCCTATTAACTCCAAATACAGAAAACTAGCTTATCAACTCTAAATTCAGACAACCCACATCTCCCCCTTTTTGTTTTAATTAACTGACCCTTCCAAGGTCGGCGACCGACCAACTCGAGGACATCTTATTTCACTAACAGCTCCATACTGGGGGTTTTCGTAATTTCTTTCTGATCTTGGTCCGCTCCTTGCTGCACAAGGAAAATCTTGTTCATTGAAGCAGTTATTGATTTTTGCAAGCATTGTAACACACATGGGATTACTATTAATAAGGTACAAATCATTAAAAGAACAGAAACTCATTTGAATGTCTTTGGCGCATTCAATCTTAGAATATAAAATGTCCCCAGACCTTTGTGCTACAATTTTCCCCCAATCGTCAGAATAATAATCATACCGGGGTGAATATTCTGTTTCTCTACCTGTTATCAATAACACCTGAACTGTTTTCCACTCAATTGTTAGGCAGTTATCACACCAGCGTCCTACTGTATGGCGATTTAGCCACTGTGATTTTCCACAATTAGCACAAATTCTACAAATCCACGGATTACATTTTTCACATTGGGGGCATTTAAGTTAACCTCTGGAACAGAGTTCATTTAATTATTGATCGGTAGTGTCTTCTATATCAGTCGCAGGATCAGGACCAGGAATGTCTTCAGGAGGCTGCTGCAGTGTCTCTCGAAAAGGTCTCACGTTTTTAGCTGGGATCCAGCGGGTGCCTCTTTCTGTGGAAACACAAGCATAGCCTCTTCCCCACGTGACAAGGGGATAGGGTCCCATTATCTTACCTGTTTCGGGGTCCCGGATCAATACTGGCGGCTTAATCTTGGGTTCAAAAAGGATGTTTATGCTAAAATGACGAACTACTGGAGGATTGCTGTCTAATAGGGAACAATTCAAAAAGTTAAAAACATACAAGGCTTTCTGTATTTGCTCCTCTGGTGTAGCGGCTCCTATTCCCCCTTTTTGTTTTAATAACAGACGTTTTAAGGTTTGGTGGGAACGTTCTATTAAAGCTTGTTCCGTAGGAGAGTGAGGGATACCTGTAACGTGTGATATACCCCAAGAGGCAAAAAAGGTTGTTAAGGTTTTAGATACATATGCGGGGCCATTGTCAGTTTTAATTTGAGAGGGTACCCCTAAAGTAGCAAAAGCGCGCATTAGATGTTTTTGCACATCACGTGCTTTTTCTCCTATATGACAGGAGGCAAATAACATTCCCGAAAATGTATCAATAGAGCAATGAACAAACTTTAAACGGCCAAATTCAGCAAAATGAGTGACATCTGTTTGCCAGAGTTGAAGGCTCTGTAGCCCTCTGGGGTTGACTCCTTCTGCTATAGAAGGGAAAGAGTGCCTTTGACAATCAGGACACACCGCAATGATATTATGGGCTTGTTGTATAGTGAGGTCAAATTGACGCTTAAGGCTTGCAGCGTTTTGATGAAAAAAGGAGTGGCTGAGTCTAGCTTGCGCTAATCAATCTGGTAACACCTGCACCGGTAGCGTAAGCAAATCAGCCTGTCGGTTCCCTTCTGCAATAAAACCAGGTAGAGAAGTGTGAGATCGAACATGCATAATAAAATAAGGGTGAAGACGGGAGTTTAACAGAAAGATGAGTTCTTGTAACAAATTAAACAGTGCCATATGAGAAACATCTCGTAGCACAGAAGTCTCTGCTCGGCTAACAATTCCTGCAACATAAGCAGAATCAGTGATTATATTGAGAGGAATAGACCATTTTCGAAACACTCGAACAACTGCAGACAATTCTACTATTTGAGGAGAACCCTGTACAGTCTCTACATCTGAGTTCCACTGTTCTCGATGATCATCCCACCAAAGGATAACAGACTTGTGAGATTTGCCAGACCCATCTGTGAATACAGTGAGGGCTTGTAAAGGCTTGTCACTCCGCTTTGGAATAGGTAAAAGGTGAAAATCAATGCTTAACAGTTTGTGAGAAGGCAGATGAGAAGTGAGTTGGCCTGCATAGCCAGTTAGAGCTATGCCTAGTGTATCTGATTGTTGTTGTAACCATTGCAGGTAAATACTTGTTACCGGCATACATATAAGGATAAAGTCCGTGCCCGCCAGGGTAAGTAATCGCTGTCGAGCCCTGATGATTAATGATGCAAACATCTCATGTTGGGTAGAAATCATTTTTGTGGCTTGGTTAGGTAAAAAAATCCATTCAATGATCAGTAAAGGGTCCGTTTTCTGGCAGTCCCATTGGAAAATAAGTGCATGAGGCTGTCGAGCAGGGTTAAGGATGATTAATTGAAAAGGCAATTCCGGTTCCCATCGATGCGCTTGTCTGGAGGTAATCGCTGCCGCAGCTTTATGCAAGGAAGCTATGGCTTCAGGACTGAGACTTCGCGGAGCGTTTAAGTCCAAGCTTCCTTTAAGCATTTCAAATAAGGGACGAAGATCCGCATTAGTGATTCCTAACAATGGTCTGACCCAATTGATTGTACCCAGCAGTTTTTGCACGTCATGTAAATTCTTTATATTCGCCTGTATTTGTAAAGGTTGCGGAGCAATAGTCTGAGCCCTTATACGCGATCCTAAGTATTTCCAAGGTGGCACTTTTTGAATTTTTTCTGGTGCAATACAGAGGTCTGCTGATTTTACAGCAGCCACGACAAGGGCTACAGCTTCCTCCATGACTTCATGGTGTTGTGCTGCCACTAGAATGTCATCCATATAATGATATAACAATGCAGCAGGTTACTACAGTTCTGACAGGACTAAGTATTTTTGCTACATACCATTGGCATATTGTAGGGCTATTTTTCATTCCCTGCGGTAACACAACCCACTGGTAACTTTGTAAAGGAGCTTGCATGTTGACGCTAGGGACCGAAAAGGCAAATTTAGGAGCATCATCTGGATGCAATGGAATGTTGAAAAAACAATCTTTGAGGTCTATGATGGTTAAAGGCCAATCTCGAGGGATGATGGCGGGTGACGGAAGCCCAGGTTGCAGGGCCCCCATGTCTTCCATAGCGTCATTAATTTTTCTGAGGTCATGGAGCAAGTGCCGCTTGCCAGTCAGTTTTTTAATAACAAAAACAGGCGAGTTCCAAGGACTCGTAGAGGGTACAATATGTCCCATAGATAGTTGTTCATTAACTATTTCTTGGAGGGCGCGAAATTTTTCCAGTGGCAGGGACCATTGATCAATCCAAATAGGAGTATCTGTTTTCCAAGTTAACTTTAGGGTTTCACGCCCCTCAATGGCGCCACCTAAAAATGTGTCTGGATAGACATCCCCCACTGAGACAACACATCACGCCCCCACAAGACCATAGGTACTGGTAAGATAAACGGTTTGACAGAGGCAACTTGTCCTTCTGAATTTTGAACTTGTATTATTTCTGCGCTTTGGCGGCTAGCTCCATACCCCCCGATTCCTGCTAATATCTGAGAGACATCAGCTAAAGGCCACCTAGAAGGCCACTTTGCTTGAGAAATAACGGTAACATCTGCACCTGTATCAATAATTCCACTTAACATGACTTGCTGACCTCTGCGAATGAGGGTGCATTGACATATAGGACGTTTTTGTGAGATGGCTTGAACCCATAAAATTAGTGGTTCTCCCGTAGATCCAAAACTTCCCTGTCTCTGTGGGAGTGATTGATCAGGAATTGGGACATAGTCCTCCTTAGGGATCAGTATCAATTGAGCGATACGACTTCCCTCTGGCACTGTACAAGGAGGAAACGGGGTCCAGGCCATAATTTTAATTTCTGAATTACTGTCAGGATCAATTACTCCGGGCAATACAAAAAGTCCTGACAGAGTGGTGGACGATCTTCCTAATAACAAAGCCTGTGTTCGAGGGGGCGAAGGACCTGCAATTTTGGTAAGCAGTAAGTGAACAGAGGAATCAAGTAGCGTTACTGTGTGGGCGGTTGCCAGGTCCAGGCCAGCGCTCCCTGCTGTTGCTGGGCGGAGACTGGAAACACTCCTGTTTCCCCCCCCGGCGTTTGTGGGGGCGCCGGTCGCGGAACTTGTGTCTGTGCGTGCCGCGGTCCCGCGCTCTGCAATCGGTTTCCCTGTATGGGGCGCCCTTGAGAGTCGTATTTAGATCGACATTGATTAGCATAGTGGCGACCTTTTTGGCACTTGGGACAAACCCCAGGTGTTTGGGGTCGTTTCCCAGCATTGGCACTAAAGCAATCTTTTTTAAGGTGTCCCAGTTTTCCACACCCATAGCAGTTTCCCTGTGGGTTGGCGCCCATCGGGCCGTGCATGGCCGCAAAAGCAGCAGCCATGGCCTCATATTTATGATCCATAGTGCCAATTCTATTACAGGCTTCCACCATTTCAATTAAGGTAGGGTTTTGATTTGGGAGAGACTTTAAGAGCTTTTTACAATCGGCGTTAGCGTTTTCCACAGCCAGTTTAAGGAGTAAAATCTCCCGAGCTTGTCCGTTATCAACTTGCCGCTCTAAGGCTTGTTTTAATCTATCTATAAACTGCATATACGGCTCACGGGGTTCCTGAGTGATACTAGTGAATGCTTTTTGGGGTCTGCCAGAGTCAGGAACTCTCAACAAGGCCCTTTTCGCTTCTTCTCTGCCTGCTTCCAAAGCCTCCCGAGGAATGTCCCTAGCTTGGGCTGCCGGGTCCGAAAACTGCCCTGTTCCTGTGAGGTGCTCTATAGTCAATGCAGCTAAGGCGGCATTAGCATGTCCTGCATAACCCAGCAAAACTGTCTGCAATCCTGTTCTCCATTGAGACTCCCACATTGTATACTGTGTTGGGGTTAATAACAATCGCGCGAGAGATTTTAAATCATGTGGGGTCATGACATATGTATCGAATACAGAAGATAAAAGGCTTGCAAAATAAGGGGAAGACAACCCATGCTCGGTAACTGTACGGCGCAACTCCTTAATGACCGAAAAAGAAAGAGCTTCCCACTGAGCCTGAGCCCCCCCCCCAGCCTTGGTATATAACGGGGGCTACTATAGTTCTGGCTATTTCCAACTCCCCCTCGTTTATCGCTTGGCGCTTAATCTTTCCCCAAACCTCATGAGGATCAGGGGGAAAAAGATCAGGTTCCTTTTCAGGGTCAATCGGACCCGGGTCAAAGGGATCACCCTCTGGGGGATATCCAGCAGCACAAGCTAAAGGTGGTGCAGAGGGTTCCACCCCACCAGCGATTTTAGAAGGGCAGGGGGGAGGTGACTGAGCTCCCTCCTCGGAGCCTCGCTGATTTTGCTCTTGTGCCTTTATGGTTTCAAAGATTTTTCTCCAACTGGGGAGCATATGCTGCGCTTCCTCATCTCCTGAGGTAGCTGCGTCCCATAACTTTACCCCCACATCATCCCAAAATTTACATGTAAAAATAGAAGAAGCAGTCACTGTGGGAATCTTAACCTGCACCCATTTAAGGATTAACTTAAGATCTTGTTCTGAAAGAGTCTTTTTCCCATGCTCCTTAAGTAGAGCTTTCATAAGCTCATAAACGTCTCTCTCAGGGAAAGACTCTTGATTCCCCATTTTGCTAGTTTCCCGCAGCTCACCTCTCGTTCCAGACGGAGGGATTGTTTGGCCTGCCGGCTTATCCTGCTTCCTTTCAGCAGCTCATTCCACGTTCTGCGGGACTCGCGACATGCCACCAGGTAGGCGGTTTTTCAATCCTCGGCGGTTTTTCAATCCTCGGCGATTTCGTCACTGACGATCACGTCGGAGGTCACCAATTTGCCGCGATTGAGAGAGGGGGACGCAGCTTGATGCAAGCAAGATGTCCGCTTTATTGTTTGGCAAACATATATTTATATAGTCTAAGGCACACATGTTTCATGCTGATTGGCTAATCAGTTTAACAGACATTAAGCTAGCTAAGGCGGGAATGTTGGTCAGGCAGTGTTCGCATGGTAACAAGATCGTTATCTCGTAGTCACAAGCCGACCCCCGCTCCAGGACACAGGCACCCCCACCGACCACAAGCTCCCCGCCTCCAAGTCCCTCCCAAGCACGCCGCGCCTCGCAACCACCGCAACACTTAAATTTATTCATACAACAAACATACAGCAAACTAGCCTATTAACTCCAAATATAGAAAATTAACTCATCAACTCTAAATTCAGACAACCCACACATACCAATTGGGTTTGTTACACACACACTGTCCAATGGTGTTTGTGACATGCATGCTGTCCAATGGGTTTTGTGACACACACTCTGTACATTGGGCTTGCGACACACACGCTGTCCAATGGGGTTTGTGACACACACACTGACCTGGAGGGTTTGTGACACACACACGCTGTCCAATGGGATTTGTGACACACACTGTCCAATGGGGTTTCTGAGACACACGCTGTCCAATGGGGATTGTGACACACATGCTGTCCAATGGGGTTTGTGACAAACACACTGTCCAGGGGGGTTTGTGACACACACGCAGTTCAATGGGGTTTGTGAAACAAACAATCTGTCCAATGGGATTTTTGACTCACACGCTGTCCAATGGGGATTGTGACACATACACGCTGTCCAATGGGGTTCGTGACACACACTCTGTCCAGTGGGTTTAGTTTCACACACACGCAGTCCCATGGGGTTTGTGACACACAAACGCTATCCAATGGGGTTTGTGACACACACACTCTGTCCAATGGGCTTGTGACTCACACGCTCTCCAGTGGTGTTTGTGACACACATACTATCCAATGGGGTTTGTGACACACACGCTGTCCAATGGGATTTGTGACACACATACTATCCAATGGGGTTTGTGACACACACGCTGTCCAATGGGATTTGTGACACACACTGTCCTATGAGGTTTCTGAGACACACGCTGTCCAATGGGGATTGTGACACACATGCTGTCCAATGGGGTTTATGACACACACACTGTCCAATGGGGTTTGTGACAAACACACTGTGCAGGGGGGTTTGCGACGCACACGCTGTCCAATGGGGTTCGTGACACACACTCTGTCCAGTGGGTTTAGTTTCACACACACGCTGTCCCATGCAGTTTGTGACACACAAACGCTATCCAATGGGGTTTGTGACACACACACTCTGTCCAAAGGGCTTGTGACACACAAGCTCTCCAATAGTGTTTGTGACACAATCGCTATCCAATGGGGTTTGTGACACACATACACTGTCCAATGGGTTTTGTACACACACTCTGTCCATTGGGCGTGTGACACGCACGCTGTCCAACGGGGTTTGTGACACACACACGGGGTTTGTGACACACAAGCTCTCCAATAGTGTTTGTGACACAATCGCTATCCAATGGGGTTTGTGACACACATACACTGTCCAATGGGTTTTGTACACACACTCTGTCCATTGGGTGTGTGACACACACGCTGTCCAACGGGGTTTGTGACACACACACTGTCCAATGGTGTATGTGACAGACACGCTGTCAAATGTGGTTTGTGACACAAACACTGACCTGGGGGGTTTCTAGACACACACAGGTTGTCCATTGGGGTTTGTGACATACACACGCTGTCCAATGGGGATTGTGACATACACATACTATACAATGGGGTTTGTGACACGCATGCTGCCCAATGGGGTTTGCGACACACACATTGTCCAATGGTGTTTGTGGCACACACGCTGTCAAATGGGGTTTGTGACACACACACTGACCTCGGGGGTTTGTGACACACACAGGCTGTCCAATGGGGTTTGTGACACACACTGTCCAGTGGGGGTTTCTGACACACATGCTGTGCAATGGGGATTGTGACACACATGCTGTCCAATGGGGTTTATGACACACACTCTCTGTCCAATGGGGTTTGTGACACACACACTGTCCAATGGGGATTGTGACACAGACGCTGTCAAGGAGGGTTTGTGACACACACACCGTCCAATGCGGTTTGTGACACACACGGTCACCAGTGGGGATTGTGACACACACAATGTCCATGACGGTTTGTGACACACACACGCTGTCCAATGGGGATTGTGACAAACACGCTGTACAATGAGGTTTGTGACACACACACTCTGTTCAATGGGCTTGTGACACACACAGTGTCCAATGGGGTTCGTGACACACAATCTGTCCAGTGGGGTTTGTGACACACACGCTGTCCAATGAGGATTGTGACACATACACGCGGTCCCATGGGATTTGTGACACACAGACCGACAAATTGTGTTTGTTACACACACACTGTGCAATGGTGTTTGTGACAAACATGCTGTCCAATGGGTTTTGTGACACACACTCTGTCCATTGGGGTTTGTGACACACACGCTGTCCAATGAGGATTGTGACACATACACGCTGTCCCATGTGGTTTGTGACACAGAGACCAACAAATTGGGTTTGTTACACACACATTGTCTAATGGTGTTTGTGACACGCATGCTGTCCAATGGGTTTTGTGACACACACTCTGTGCAGTGGGGTTTCTGACACACACACTCTGTCCCATGGGGTTTGTGACACAGACGCTGTCCAATGGGGATTGTGACATACACACACTATACAATGGGGTTTGTGACACGCACACTTTCCAATGGGGCTTGTGACACACACACTTTCCAATGGGGTTTGTGACACACACACGCTGTCCCATGGGGTTTGTGACAGACATGCTGTCCAATGGGTTTTGTGACACACACTCTGTCCATTAGGCTTGTGACACACACGCTGTCCAATGGGGTTTGTGAAACACACACTGTCGATTGGTGCTTGTGACACACACTCTGTCAAATGGGGTTTCTGACACACACACTGACCTGGGGGGTTTGTGACACACACAGGCTTTCCAATGGGGTTTGTGACACACACGCTGTCCAATGGGATTTTTTACACACACTGTCCAATGGGATTTCTGACACACACGCTGTCCAATGGGGATTGTGACACACATGCTGTCCAAAGGGGCTTATGACACACACACTCTGTCCAACGGGGTTTGTGACAAACACACTGTCCAGGGGGGTTTGTGACGCACACACTGTCCAATAGGGTTTGTGACACACACACGCTATCCAATGGGGTTTCTGACACTCACACTACCTAATGGGGTTTGTGACACACACGGTATACAAAGGGTTTGAGAGACACACAATCTGTCCAATGGGGATTGTGACACACACGCTGTCCAATGGGTATTTTAACACATACACTCTGTCCAATGTGTCTTGTGACATGCACACTGTCCAATGGGGATTGTGACACACACACGCTGTCCAATGGGGTTTGTGACACACAAACGGTCCAAAGGGGTTTGTGACACACACGCTGTCCAATGGGATTTGTGACACACACGCAGTGTCCAATGGGGATTGTGACACACACACGCTGTCCAATGGGATTTGTGACACACATGCTGTCCAATGGGGTTTATGACACACACACTGTCCAATGGGGTTTGTGACAAACACACTGTGCAGGGGGGTTTGCGACGCACACGCTGTCCAATGGGGTTCGTGACACACACTCTATCCAGTGGGTTTAGTTTCACACACACGCTGTCCCATGCAGTTTGTGACACACAAACGCTATCCAATGGGGTTTGTGACACACACACTCTGTCCAAAGGGCTTGTGACACACAAGCTCTCCAATAGTGTTTGTGACACAATCGCTATCCAATGGGGTTTGTGACACACATACACTGTCCAATGGGTTTTGTACACACACTCTGTCCATTGGGCGTGTGACACGCACGCTGTCAAATGGGGTTAGTGACACACACGCTGTCGAGTGGGGTTTGCGACACACACACTGTCCAATAAGGTTTGTGACACACACACGCTATCCAATGGGTTTTGTGACACGCACACTTTCTAAAGAGGTTTGTGATACACACACGCTGTCCCATGGGGTTTGTGACACACACGCTGACCAATCGGGTTTGTTACACACACTGTCTAATGAGGTTTGTGACACACACACGCTGTCCAATGGGATTTTTGACACACACTGTCCAATGGGATTTCTGACACACACGTTGTCCAATGGGGATTGTGACACACATGCTGTCCAATGGGGTTTATGACACACACACTCTGTCCAATGGAGTTTGTGACAAACACACTGTCCAGGGGGGTTTGTGACGCACACACTGTCCAATGGAGTTTGTGACAGGCACACTGTCCAGTGGGGATTGTGACACACACGCTGTCCAGGAGGGTTTCTGACACACATACTGTCCAATGGGTTTTGTGACACACACGGTCACCAATGGTTATTGCGACACACACAATGTCCATGACGTTTTGTGACACACAAACTGTGCAATGGGTTTTGTGACACACACACACTGTCCAGTGGGGATTGTGACACACACACGCTGTCCACTGGGGATTGTGACAAACACGCTATCCAATGGGGTTTGTGACACACGCACACTGTCCAGTAGGGATTGAGACACACACACTTTCTAAAGCGGTTTGTGACACACACGGTATACAAAGGGTTTTGTGACACTCACTCTGTCCAATGGGGACTGTGACACACACTATGTCCAATGGTGTTTGTGACACACAAGATGTCCAATGGGGTTTGTGACACAGACGCTGTCCAATGGGGATTGTGACATGAACAGTATCCAATAGGGATTGTGATGACACACGTTGTCCAATGGGGTTTGTGACACACACACTCTGTCCAATGGGTCCTGTGAAACGCATGCTGTCTAATGGGGTTCGTGACACACACGCTGTCCAGAGGGGTTTGTGACACACACACTGTCCAATATGGTTTGTGACACGGACACTGACCATTGGTGTTTGTGACACACACAGTCTGTCGAATGGGTCTTGTGACACACACGCTTTCCAATGGGGTTTGTGACACACACTCTGTCCAAAGGGTCTTGTGAGACACACACTCTGTCCAATGGGTCTTGTGACACACACACTTTCCAATGGGGCTTGTGACACACACACGATTTCCAAAGGTGTTTGTGAGACACCCGCTGTCCAATGGGGTTTGTGACACAGATGCTGTACAATGGGGATTGTGACATACACGCTGTCCAATAGGGTTTGTGACTCACACACGCTGTCCAAGGGGGTTTGTGACACACACACACCGTCCAATGGTGTTTGTGAAACGCATGCTGTCCAATGGGTTTTGTGACACACACACTTTGTCCAATGGGGTTTGTGACACACACAATTTCCAATGGTTCTTGTGACACGCACGCTGTCCAATGGGGTTTGTGACACACAGACTCTGTCCAATGGTGTTCGTGACACACACAATCAGTCCAATGGCGACTGTGACACACACGCTGTCCAATGGGTTTTGCGACACACACACTCTGTCCAATGGGGTTTGTGAC
Organism: Columba livia; assembly: GCF_036013475.1. Classification (NCBI taxonomy): domain Eukaryota; kingdom Metazoa; phylum Chordata; class Aves; order Columbiformes; family Columbidae; genus Columba; species Columba livia. The sequence continues at coordinate 699,255 of NW_027043044.1, read as the reverse complement.
ACACACAATCTGTCCAATGGGGATTGTGAGACACACGCTGTCCGATGGGTTTTGCGACACACACTCTGTACATTGGGCTTGTGACACACACGCTGTCCAATGGGGTTTGTGACACACACACTGACCTGGAGGGTTTGTGACACACACATGCTGTCCAATGGGGTTTGTGACACACACACTGTCCAATGGTGTTTGTGACACACACACTGTCCAATGGGATTTGTGACACACACTGTCCAATGGGGTTTCTGAGACACACGCTGTTCAATGGGGATTGTGACACACATGCTGTCCAATAGGGTTTGTGACAAACACACTGTCCAGGGGGGTTTGTGACACACACGCTGTTCAATGGGGTGTGTGATACATACAACCTGTCCAATGGGTTTTTTGACATACACGGTGTCCAATGGGGATTGTGACACATACACGCTGTTCAATGGGGTTCGTGACACACACTCTGTCCAGTGGGTTTAGTTTCACACACACGCAGTCCCATGGGGTTTGTGACACACAAACGCTATCCAATTGGGTTTGTGACACACACACTCTGTCCAATGGGCTTGTGACTCACACGCTCTCCAGCGGTGTTTGTGACACACACGCTATCCAATGGGGTTTGTGACACACACGCTGTCCAATGGGATTTGTGACACACACTGTCCTATGGGGTTTCTGAGACACACGCTCTCCAATGGGGATTGTGACACACATGCTGTCCAACGGGGTTTATGACACACACACTGTCCAATGCGGTTTGTGACAAACACAGTGTGCAGGGGGGTTTGTGACGCACACGCTGTCCAATGGGGTTTGTGACACACACGCTGTCCAATGGGGATTGTGACACATACACGCTGTCCAATGGGGTTCGTGACATACACTCTGTCCAGTGGGTTTAGTTTCACACACACGCTGTCCCATGGGGTTTGTGACACACAAAGACTATCCAATGGGGTTTGTGACACACACAATCTGTCCAAAGGGCTTGTGACACACAAGCTCTCCAATAGTGTTTTTGACACAATCGCTATCCAATGGGCTTTGTGACACACACGTTGTCCAATGGGATTTGTGATACACATACACTGTCCAATGGGTTTTGTACACACACTCTGTCCATTGGGCGTGTGACACACACGCTGTCCAACGGGGTTTGTGACACACACACTGTCCAATGGTGTACGTGACAGACGCGCTGTCAAATGTGGTTTGTGACACACACACTGACCTGGGGGGTTTCTGACACACACAGGTTGTCCATTAGGGTTTGTGACATACACACGCTGTCCCATGGGGTTTGTGACACAGACGCTGTCCAATGGGGATTGTGACATACACACACTATACAATGGGGTTTGTGACACGCATGCTGTCCAATGGGGTTTATGACACACACTCCCTGTCCAATGGGGTTTGTGACACGTACACTGTCCAATGGGGATTGTGACAAACACGCTGTACAATGAGGTTTGTGACACACACACTCTGTCCAATGGGCTTGTGACACACACACTGTGCAATGGGGTTCGTGACACACAATATGTCCAGTGGGGTTTGTGACACACACGCTGTCCAATGAGGATTGTGACACATACACGCGGTACCATGGGATTTGTGACACACAGACCGACTAATTGTGTTTGTTACACACACACTGTGCAATGGTGTTTGTGACACACATGCTGTCCAATGGGTTTTGTGACACACACTCTGTCCATTGGGGTTTGTGACACACACGCTGTCCAATTAGGATTGTGACACATACACGCTGTCCCATGTGGTTTGTGACACAGAGACCAACAAATTGGGTTTGTTACACACACATTGTCTAATGGTGTTTGTGACACGCATGCTGTCCAATGGGTTTTGTGACACACACTCTATGTAGTGGGGTTTCTGACACACACACTCTGTCCCATGGGGTTTGTGACACAGACGCTGTCCAATGGGGATTGTGACATACACACACTATACAATGGGGTTTGTGACACGCACACTTTACAATGGGGTTTGTGACAAACATGCTGTCCAATGGGTTTTGTGACACACACTCTGTCCATTTGGCTTGTGACACACACGCTGTCCCATGGGGTTTGTGACACACAAAGACTATCCAATGGGGTTTGTGACACACACAATCTGTCCAAAGGGCTTGTGACACACAAGCTCTCCAATAGTGTTTTTGACACAATCGCTATCCAATGGGCTTTGTGACACACACGTTGTCCAATGGGATTTGTGATACACATACACTGTCCAATGGGTTTTGTACACACACTCTGTCCATTGGGCGTGTGACACACACGCTGTCCAACGGGGTTTGTGACACACACACTGTCCAATGGTGTACGTGACAGACGCGCTGTCAAATGTGGTTTGTGACACACACACTGACCTGGGGGGTTTCTGACACACACAGGTTGTCCATTAGGGTTTGTGACATACACACGCTGTCCCATGGGGTTTGTGACACAGACGCTGTCCAATGGGGATTGTGACATACACACACTATACAATGGGGTTTGTGACACGCATGCTGTCCAATGGGGTTTATGACACACACTCTCTGTCCAATGGAGTTTGTGACACGTACACTGTCCAATGGGGATTGTGACAAACACGCTGTACAATGAGGTTTGTGACACACACACTCTGTCCAATGGGCTTGTGACACACACACTGTGCAATGGGGTTCGTGACACACAATATGTCCAGTGGGGTTTGTGACACACACGCTGTCCAATGAGGATTGTGACACATACACGCGGTACCATGGGATTTGTGACACACAGACCGACTAATTGTGTTTGTTACACACACACTGTGCAATGGTGTTTGTGACACACATGCTGTCCAATGGGTTTTGTGACACACACTCTGTCCATTGGGGTTTGTGACACACACGCTGTCCAATTAGGATTGTGACACATACACGCTGTCCCATGTGGTTTGTGACACAGAGACCAACAAATTGGGTTTGTTACACACACATTGTCTAATGGTGTTTGTGACACGCATGCTGTCCAATGGGTTTTGTGACACACACTCTATGTAGTGGGGTTTCTGACACACACACTCTGTCCCATGGGGTTTGTGACACAGACGCTGTCCAATGGGGATTGTGACATACACACACTATACAATGGGGTTTGTGACACGCACACTTTACAATGGGGTTTGTGACACACATGCTGTCCAATGGGTTTTGTGACACACACTCTGTCCATTTGGCTTGTGACACACACGCTGTCCAATGGGGTTTGTGACACACACACTGACCAGGAGGTTTGTGACACACACACGCTGTCCAATGGGGTTTGTGAAACACACACTGTCAAATGGGGTTTCTGACACACACACTGTACTGGGGGGTTTGTGACACACACAGGCTTTCCAATGGGGTTTGTGACACACACGCTGTCCAATGGGATTTTTTACACACACTGTCCAATGGGATTTCTGACACACACGCTGTCCAATGGGGATTGTGACACACATGCTATCCAATGGGGTTTATGACACACACACTCTGTCCAATGGGGTTTGTGACAAACACACTGTCCAGGGGATTTTGTGATGCACATACTGTCCAAGAGGGTTTGTGACACACACACGCTATCCAAAGGGGTTTCTGACACTCACACTATCTAATGGGGTTTGTGACACACATGGTATACAAAGGGTTTGAGAGACACACAATCTGTCCAATGGGGATTGTGACACACAAGCTTTCCAATGGGTATTTTAACACATACACTCTGTCCAATGGGTCTTGTGACATGCACGCTGTCCAAAGGGGATTCTGACACACACACGCTGTCCAATGGGATTTGTGACACACACGCAGTGTCCAATGGGGATTGTGACACACACACGCTGTCCAATGGGGTTTGTGACACACACACTCTGTCCAATGGGTCTTCTGACACGCACGCTGTCCAATGGGGTTCGTGACACACACGCTGTCCAGTGGGGTTTGTGACACACACACTGTCCAATAAGGTTTGTGACACACACACGCTATCCAATGGGTTTTGTGACACGCACACTTTCTAAAGAGGTTTGTGATACACACACGCTGTCCCATGGGGTTTGTGACACACACGCTGACCAATTGTGTTTGTTACACACACTGTCTAATGAGGTTTGTGACACACACACGCTGTCCAACGGTGTTTGTGACACACAATCGCCATCCAATGGCTTTTGTGACACACACACTGTCCAGTGTGTTTTGTGAAATACACACACTCTCCAATGGTGTTTGTGACACACAATCGCTATCCAATGGCTTTTGTGACACACACACTGTCCAGTGTGTTTTGTGAAATACACACACTCTCCAATGGTGTTTGTGACACACATGCTGTCCAATGGTGTTTGTGACACAGACGCTGTCCAATGGGGATTGTGACACACACACGCTGTCCAATGGGGTTTATGAAACACACTCTGTCCAATGGAGTTTGTGACACACACAGTCTGTCCAATGGGATTTGTGACACAAACACTATCCAATGGGGATTGTGACACACACACTGTCCAATGGGGTTAGTGACACACATACTCCGTCCAATGGTACTTGTGACAGACAGGCTGTCCAATGGGTTTCGTGATACACACGCTGTCGAGTGGAGTTTGTGACACACCCACTGTCCAATGGTGTTTGTGGCACACATGCTGTCCAATGGGGTTTGTGACACACACACTGTCCAATAGTTTTTGTGACACACATACGCTATCAAATGGGTTTTGTGACACACACACACTGTCCAATGGGGATTGTGACATACACACACTGTCTAATGGGGTTTATGACACACACAATCTGTCCAATGGGGTTTGTGACACACACACTGTCCAATGGGGTTTGTGACACGCAGGCTCTGTCCAATGGGTCTTGTGACACACACGCTGTCCAATGGGGATTGTGACACACACACTGTCTAATAGGGATTGTGACACATACACGATGTCCAATGGTGTTTGTGACACACTCCCTGTCCAACGGGGTTTGTGATACAAACGCTGTCCAATGGGGATTGTGACACACACACGCTGTCCAATGGGGTTTGTGAAACACACGCTGTCCAATGGGGTTTGTGACACACACAATCTGTCCAGTGGGTTTTGTGACACACTCGCTGTCAAATGGGTTTTGTGACACACACAATCTGTCCAATGGGATTTGGGACACAAACGCTATACAATGGGGTTTGTGACACACACACTGCCCAATGGGGTTTGTGACACACACACTCTGTCCAATGGTACTTGTGACACACAGGCTGTCCAATGGGTTTCGTGATACACACGTTGTCGAGTGGATTTTGTGACACACACACTGTCCAATAGGGTTTGTGACACACGCACGCTATCCAAAGGGGTTTGTGACATGCACAATTTCCAAAGGGTTTTGTGACACACACACTGTCCAATGGTGTTTGTGGCACACATGCTGTCCAATGGGGTTTGTGACACAGACGCTGTCCATTGGGGATTGTGACATACACACGCTATCCAACGGGGTTTGTGACATGCACAATTTCCAAAGTGTTTTGTGACACACACACTGTCCAATGGTGTTTGTGACACACATGCTGTCCAATGTGGTTTGTGACACAGACGATGTCCAATGGGGACTGTGACAAACACGCTGCCCAATGGCGTTTGTGACACACACACTGTCCAATAGTTTTTGTGACACACATACGCTATCAAACGGGTTTTGTGACACATACACTGTCCCATGTGGTTTGTGACACACACACACTGTCCAGGGGGGATTGTGACATACACACACTGTCTAATGGGGTTTATGACACACACAATCTGTCCAATGGGGTTTGTGACACACACGCTGTCCAATGGGGTTTGTGACACGGAGGCTCTGTCCAATGGGTCTTGTGACACACACGCTGTCCAATGGGGATTGTGACACACACACTGTCAATGGGGATTGTGACACACACACGATGTCCAATGGTTTTTGTGACACACTCCCTGTCCAATGGGGTTTGTGATACAGACGCTGTCCAATGGGGATTGTGACACACACACGCTGTCCAATGGAGTTTGTGAAACACACAATCTTTCCAATGGGTCTTGTGACACACACGCTGTCCAATGGGGTTCGTGACACGCACACATTCTAAAGGGGTTTGTGACACAAACACTCTATCCAAAGGGTTTTGTGACACACACACTGTCCAATGGGGTTTATTATACACACTCTGTGTCCAATGGTACTTGTGACACACACGATGTCCAATGGGGTTCGTGACACTCAGGCTGTCCAGTGGGGTTTGTGATAAACACACTCTGTCCAATGGTACTTGTGACACACACGCCATACAATCGGTTTTGTGAGACACACAGTGAACAATGGGGATTGTGACACACACACGATGTCCAATGGGGTTTTTGAAAAACACATTGCCCAATGGGGTTTGTGACACACACGCTGTCCAATGGAGATTGCGACACACACACGCTGTCCAATGCTGTTTGTAACACACACGCTGTCCAATGGGGATTATGACACACACGCTGTCCAATGGTGTTTGTGACACGGATGCTGTCCAATGGGGTTTGTGACACACACAATGTCCAATGGGGTTTGTGACACACACACGCTATCCAATGGGGTTTCTGGACAAACACACACTGTCCAATGGTGTTTCTGACACACACACTGTCCAATGTGGATTGTGACACACACGCTGTACAATGGGTTTTGTCACACACACTGTCCAATATGGTTTGTGACACACACACGCTATCCGATGGCGTTTGTGACACACACACTTTCTAATGGGGTTTGTGACACACACGCTATAGAAAGAGTTTTGTGTCACACACACTGTCTAATGGGGATTGTGACACACAAACCTTGTCCAATGGTGTTTGTGACACAGTCGCTCTCCAATGGGGTTTGTGATACAGACGCTGTCCAATGGGGATTGTGATACACACACGCTGTCCAATGGGGTTTGTGACACACACAATCTGTCCAAAGGGTTTTGTGACACACTTGCTGTCCAATGGGGTTTGTGACACACACAATCTGTCCAACAGGGTTTGTGACACAAACGCTGTCCAATGGGGATTGTGTCACACACACTTTCCAATGGGTTATGTGACACACACACTCTGTCCAATGGTACTTGTGACACAAACGCTGTCCAATCGTGTTCGTGATACACACGCTGTCGAGTGGAGTTTGTGACACACCCACTGTCCAATGGTGTTTGTGGCACACATGCTGTCCAATGCGGTTTGTGACACAGACGCTGTCCAATGGGGATTGTGACATACACACGCTATCCAACGGGGTTTGTGACATGCACAGTTTCCAAAGGGTTTTGTGACACACACACTGTCCAATGGTGTTTGTGACACACACGCTGTGCAGTGGGGTTTGTGACAGAGACACTGTCCAATGGGGATTGCGACATACACACGCTGACCATGGGGTTTGAGACATGGACGCTGTCCAATTGGGATTGTGACATACACACGCTATCCCATGGGGTTTGTGACATGCACACATTCCAAAGGGTTTTGTGACACACACAGTGTCCAATGGTGTTTGTGATACACTTGCTGTCCCAAGGGGGTTTATGACACACACACTGTCCAATAGGTTTGTGACACACATACACTATCAAATGGGTTTTGTGGCACATACACTGTCCTATGGGGTTTGTGACACACACACACTGTCCAACGGGGATTGTGACACGCACACGCTGTCTAATGGGGTTTATGACACACACGCTGTCCAATGGGCTTTGTGACACACACAATCTGTCCAAAGGGGATTGTGACACATACACGCTGTTTAATGGGGTTTATGACACACACGCTGTCCAATGGGGTTTCTGACACACACAAACTTCCAATGGATATTGTGACACACACGCTGTCCAACGGGGTTTGTGAAACACACAATCTGTCCAATGGGTCTTGTGACACACACGCTGTCCAATGGAGTTCGTGACACACACGCTGTCCAATAGGGTTTGTAACACAATCACGCTATCCAATGGCGTTTTTGACACGCACACTTTCTAAAGGGGTTTTTGACACAAATACGCTATCCAAAGGGTTTTGTGACACACACAAAGTCCAATGGGTTTTGTGATACACACTCTGTGTCCAATGGTACTTGTGACACACACGGTGTCCAATGGGGTTCGTGACACACACGCTGTCCAATGGGGTTTGTGATAAACACACTCTGTCCAATGGTACTTGTCACACACGCTATACAATCGGTTTTGTGACACACGCTGTCCAATGGGGATTGTAAACACACATGATGTCCAATGCTGTTTGTAACACACACGCTGTCCAATGGGGATTGTAGCACACACAATCTGTCCAATGGAGATTGTGACACACACGCTGACCAATGGGGTTCTTGACACACACGCTGTCCTATATGGTTTTTGACACACACACGCTATCCAATGGGGTTTGTGACACGCACACTTTCTAAAGGTGTTTGTGACACAAACACGCTATCCAAAGGGTTTTGTGACACACTCAGTGTCCAATGGGGTTTGTGATACACACTCTGTGTCCAATGGTACTTGTGACACACACGATGTCCAATGCCGTTCGTGACACACACGCTGTCCAATGGGGATTGTGACACACACACGATGTCCAATGGTGTTTGAGACACACACGCTGTCCAATGGGGTTTGTGACACACACTCTGTCCAATGGGGTTTGTGACACAAACACACTGTCCAATGGGCATTGTGACAGACGCATGATGTCCAATGGGGTTTGTGACAAACACATTGTCCAATGGGGTGTGTGACACACAGGCTGTCCAATGGACATTGCGACACACACGCGCTGTCCAATGCTGTTTGTGACACACACGCTGTCCAATGGGGTTTGTGGACAAACACACACTGTCCAATGGTGTTTGTGACACACACGCTGTCCAATGGGGATTGTGACACACAAGCTGCCCAGTGGGGTTTGACACACACTCTGTTGTACGTGGATTGTGGCACACACACGCTGTCCAATGGGGCTTGTGACACACACATAGTCCAATGGGGTTTGACACACACTCAACCTGTCCAATGGAGTTTGTGATACACATGCTGCCAAATTATGTTTGTGACACCCACTCTCTCGAATGGGGTTTTTGCCACAGACACTGTCCAAAGGGGACTGTGACACACACACAATATCAAATTTGGTATGTGACACACACACTCTGTCCAATAGGATTTGTGACACACACACTCGCCAATGGGGATTGTGACATACACAATGTCCATGACTGTTTGTGACACACACTCTGTCCAATGGGGTTTGTGTAAAAACACACACTGTCCAATAGGGTTTGTGACACACACACGATATCCAATGGTGTTTGTGATACACACACTTTCTAATGGGGATTGTGACACACACGCTATACAAAAGGTTTTGTGACACACACACTGTCTAATGGGGATTGTGACACACACACGATGTACAATGGTGTTTGTGACACACTTGCTGTCCAATGGGGTTTGTGATACAGACGCTGTCCAATGGGGATTGTGACACAAACACGCTGTGCAATGGAGTTTGTGAAACACACGCTGTCCAATGGGGTTTGTGACACACACAATCTGTCCAATGGGGTTTGTGACACAAACGCTGTCCAATAGGGATTGTGACACACCCACTGTCCAATGGGGTTTGTAACATACACACTCTGTCCAATGCTACTTGTGACACACACTCGCTGTACCATGGGGTTTGTGACACACAGACTGACCAGGGGGGTTTGTGACACACACAGGCTGTCCAATGGGGTTTGTGACACACACGCTGTCCAAAGGGATTTGTGACACACAATGTCCAACGGGGTTTCTGACACACAAGCTGTCCACTGGCGATTGTGACACACATGCTGTCCAATGGGGTTTATGACACACACATTTTGTCCAAAGGGATTTGTGACGCATACGCTGTCCAATGGGGTTTGAGACACAAGCGCTGTCTAAAGGGGATTGTGACACACACACGCTGTCCAATAGGGTTTGTGACATACACACTGTGCAATGGGGTTTGTGACACAGACACACTGTCCAATGGGGATTGAGACACACACGCTGTCCAATGGGGTTTGTGAGACACACACTGTGTAATGAGGATTGTGACACACACTCTCTGTCCAATGGTGTTTGTGACACGCATGCTGTCCAATGGGTTTTGTGACACATGCACTGTCCTTGGGGGTTTGTGAGCCCGACTCTAGCCAGTTGGATTTGTGACAAGCTCACTGTCCAACGGGGTTTGTGACACACACGCTTTCCAATGGGGTTTGTGACACACACGCACTGTCCAATGGAGTTTTTGACACACAAACTTTCCATTGGGGTTTGTGACAAACACACACTGTCCAATGGGGTTTGTGACACATACACTGTCCTGTAGGGTTTGTGACACACACACACTGTCCGATGGTGTTTGTGACACACACGCTGTCCAATGGGGTTTATGACACACACGCTGTCCAATGGGGTTTGTGACACACACAATCTGTCCAATGGGGATTGTGACACAAAGATTGTCCAATGAGTATTGTAACACACACGCTGTCCAATGGGGTTCTTGACACACACGCTGTCCAATAGGTTCTGTGACACACACACGCTGTCCAGTTGGGTTTGTCACACACATTCTTTCCAACGGGGATTGTGACACAGTCACGCTGTCCAATGGGGTTTGTGACACACCCACTGTCCAATGGGGTTTGTGATACACACTGTAAAATTGTGTTTGTGACACCCACTGTCTCCAATGGGGTTTTTGCCACAGACACTGTCCAAGGGGCCATTCCAATGGGGTTTGAGACACACACACGCTATCCAATGGGGTTTGTGACACAGACACTGTCCAATGGGACTTGTGACACACACTGTCCAATGGGGTTTCTGACACACAAGCTGTCCAATGGGGATTGTGACACACATGTTGTCCAATGGGGTTTATACCACTCACACTCTGTCCAATGGAGTTTGTGACAAACACAGTGTCCAGGAGGGTTTGTGACGCACACGCTGTCCAATGGGGATTGTGACATACACAATGTCCAATGGGGTTTGTGAGACACATACTCTGTCTAATGGTTCTTGTGACACACACTCTGTTCAATGGGGTTTGTGAAACACACAATCTGTTCAATGGGGTTCGTGACACACACGCTGTCCAATGGGGTTTCTGTCACAAACACTGTCCAATCGGGTTTGAGAAACACACACTCTGTCCAATGGTGTTTGTGACACACACGCTGTGCATTGGGGTTTGTGACAGAGATGATGTCCAATGGGGTTTGTGACACACACACCCTGTCCAATGGTTCTTGTGACACACACGCTGTCCAATGAGGTTTGTGAAACACACAATCTGTCCAATGGGGTTCGTGACACACACGCTGTCCAGTAGGGTTTGTGACACACACACGCTATTCAATTGGGTTTGTGACACACTCACTTTCAAATGGGGTTTGTGAAACACACAATCTGTCCAATGGGTTCGTGACAAACACGATGTCCTGTGGGGTTTGCGACACACACAGTAATAGGGTTTGTGACACAAACACACTATCCCATGGGGTTTGTGAAACACACACATTCTAATGTGGTTTGAGACACACACACTGTCCAATCGTCTTTGTGACACGCTATCCAATCGGTTTTGTGACACACAAACTGTGCAATGGGGATTGTGACACACACACACTGTCCAATGGTGTTTGTGACACACACGCTGTGCATTTGAGTTTGTGACACTCACACTGCCCAATGGTGTTTGTGACACACATTCTGTCCAATGGGTTTTGTGACACACACTCTGTCCAGTGGGCTTGGGACACACACACGCTGTCCAATGGGGATTGTGAAACACACACTTTCCAATGGGATTTGAGACACACACACGCTATCCAAAGGGGTTTGTGACACAGACACTGTCCAATGATGTTTGTGACACACACGCTCTTAAATGGGGTTTCTGACACACACACTGACCAGAGGGGTTTGTGACACACACAGGCTGTCCAATGGGGATTGTGACACACATGCTGTCCAATGGGGTTTATACCACACACACTCTTTACAATGGGGTTTGTGACAAACACACTGTCCAGGAGGGTTTGTGACGCACACGCTGTCCAATGGGGTTTGTGACACACACGCTGCCCAATGGGGATTATGACACACACGATGTCCAATGGGGTTTGTGAGACACACACTCTGTCCAATGGTTCTTGTGACACACACGCTGTGGAATGGGGTTTGTGAAACACACAATCTGTCCAATGGGGCTCGTGACACAATGGGGTTCGTGACACAAGCGCTGTCCAGTGGGGTTTGTGACACACACACTGTCCAATAAGGTTAGAGACACACACACACATTCCAATGGGGTTTGAGACACACACACGCTATCCAATGGGGTTTGTGACACAGAAACTCTCCAATGGTGTTTGTGACACAAACGCTCTCAAATGGGGTTTCTGACACACACACTTAACAGGGGGGTTTGTGACACACACACGCTGTCCCATGGGGTTTGTGAAAAACACACGCAGACCAGTTGGGTTTGTTACACACACATTGTCCAATGGTTTTTGTGAAACTCATGCTGTCCAATGGGGTTTGTGACACACACACTTTAAAAAGGGGTTTGTGACACACACACGTTATCCAACGGGGTTTGTGACAGAGAGACTGTCCAATGGTGTTTGTGCCACACACGCTGTCGAATGGGTTTTCTGACACACACACTGACCAGGGGGGTTTGTGACACACACAGGCTGTCCAAAGGGGTTTGTGACACACACGCTGTCCAGTGGGGTTTGTGACACACACACTGTCCAATAGGTTTTGTGACACACACGCAATACAATGCGTTTTGTGACACACACACTGTCCAATGGGGATTGTGACACACACACGATGTCCTATGGTGTTTGTGACACGCACACTTTCCAATGGAGTTTGTGACACACACACTTTCCAATGGGGTTTGTGACACACACACGCTGTCCCAATGGTTTTATGACACACACGCGGACCAATTTTGTTTGTTACACACACACTGTCCAATGGTGTTTGTGACGTGCATGATAAACAATGGGGTTTGTGACACACAATCTGTCCAATGGTCTTGTGACACACACGCTGTCCAATGGGGTTTGTGACACTCACACTGACCAGTAGGGTTTGTGACACACACATGCTGTCCAATGGGGTTTGTGGCACACAAACTGTCCAATGGTGTTTGTGAGACACACGCTGTCAAATGGGGTTTGTTACACATACAGGCTGTCCAATGGGATTTATGACACACACACTTTCCAATGGGGTTTGTGACACACACACTGTCCAATAGGGTTTGTGACACACACACTGTCCAATTGCGTTTGTAAAACACACAGTCTGTCAAATGGTTCTTTTGACACACACGCTGTCCTCTGGGGTTTGTGACACACACGCTATACAATCGTTTTTGTGACACACACACTGTCCAATGGGATTTGTTACACACACACTCTGTCCAATGGTGTTTGTGACACACACGCTATCCAATCGGTTTTGTGACACACACACTGTCCAATGGGGATTGTTACACACACACTCTGTCCAATGGTGTTTGTGATACACACGCTGTGCATTGGGGTTTGTGACACAGACGCTGTCCAATGGGGTTTGTGACATGGTCACTTTCCAATGGGGTTTGTGACACACACACTTTCCAATGGGGTTCTTGACAAACACACGCTGTCCCACAGGGTTTGTGACACACACACCGACCAACTGGGTTTGTTACATACACATGCTATCCAATGGGGTTTGTGACACGCATGCTGTCCAATGGGTTTTTTGACACACACTCTGTCCAATGGTCTTCTGACCCACAGGCTGTACAATGGGGTTTGTGAAACACACGATCTGTCTAATGGGGTTCGTGACACACACGATGTCCTGTGGGGTTTATGACACACACACTGTCCAATAGGGTTTGTGACACACACACGCTATCCAATGGGGTTTGTGACACACACACTTTATAATGGGGTTTGTGACACACACGCTATACAATGGGTTTTGTGACACGCACACTTTACAATGGGGTTTGTGACACACACACTGTCCAATAGGGTTTGTGACACACACACGCTATCCAGTGGGTTTTGTGACACACACTCTGTCCAATGGTGTTTCTGACACACACGCTGTTCAATGGGGATCGTGAAACACATGCTGTGCAATTGGGTGTATGACACACACACTCTTTCCAATGAGGTTTGTGACACACACACTCTGTCAAATGGTTCTTGTGACACACACGCTGTCCAATGGGGTTTTGAGACACACACACACTGTCCAACGGGTATTGAGACACACACACGCTGTCCAATGGGGTTTGTGAAACACACAATCTGTGCAATGGGGTTCGTGACACACACGCTGTCCTGTGGGGTTTGTTACACACACACTATCCAATGGGGATTGTGACATACATACTCTATCCAATGGTATTTGTTACACACACTCTGTGCATTGTTGTTTATGACACAGATGCTGTCCAATGGGGATTGTGACATAAACAGTCTATCCAATTGGGTTTGTGACATGCATGCTGTCCAATAGCTTTTGTGACACACATCCTGTTCAATGGGATTGTCACAAGCACACACAGTCTAATGGGTTTTGTGACACACACGCTTTCCAATGCTGTTTCTGACACACACACGCTATCCAATGGGGCTTGTGACAGAGACAGTGTCCGATGGGGTTTCTGACACACACGCTGTCCGATGGGGATTGTGACACACACACTGACCAGGGGGGTTTGTGACATACAGAGGCTTTTCAAAGGTGTTTGTGACACACACGCTGTCCAATGGGATTTGTGACAAACACACTGTCCAGGGGGGTTTATGACACACACACTCTCCAATGGTGTTTGTGACACGCAAACTTTCCAATGGGGTTTGTGACACACACACGTTCCAATGGGTTTTGTGACATACATACGCTGTCCCATGGGTTTTATGACACACATGCTGTCCAGTGGGTTTTGTGACACACACTCTGCCCAATGGTCTTTTGACACACATTCTGTCCAATGGGGTTTGTGACAAACACACTGTCCGGGGGGGTTTGAGCCGCACACGCTTTCCAATCGGGTTTGTGACACACATGCTGTCCAATGGGATTTGTGACAAACACACTTTCCAATGGTATTTGTCACACACACACTCTGTCCAGTGGCGTTTGTGGCACACACGCTGTCCAATGGCGTTTGTGACACACACACTGAACAGGGGGGTTTGTGACACACACAGGCTGTTCAATGCTGTTGGTGACACACACGCTTTCCAATGGGATTTGTGACAAACATACTGTCCAGGGGGGTTTGTGACGCACACGCTGTCCAATGGGGATTGTGACACATATGCTGTCCAACGGGGTTTATGACACACAGGCTCTGTCCAATGTGGTTTGTGACAAACACACTGTCCAGGGGGGTTTGTGACGCACACGCTGTCCAATGGGGATTGTGACACATCACACGCTGTCTAATGGGGTTTGTCACAAAAGCACTGTACAATGGCGATTGTGACAGAGACACTGTCCAATGGTGTTTGTCACACACACACTCTGGCCCATCGCGTTTGTGACACACACGCTGTCCTATGGGGTTTGTGACACACACACGCTGTCCAAAGGTGTTTAAGACATACACACTGTCCCATTGGGTTTGTGAAACACACACTCTGTCCAATGGTTCTTGTGACACACACGCTGTCCAATGGGGTTTGTGAAACACACAAACTGTCCAATGGGGTTCGTGACACACACGCTGTGCTGTGGGGTTTGTGACACACACACACTATCCAATGGGGTTTGTGAAGCACATAGTTTCTAAAGGGGTTTGTGACACACGAGCTACCCAATCGGTTTTGTGACACAAACACTGTCCAATTGGGATTGTGACACACACACTCTGTCCAATGGTGTTTGTGACACACACGCTGTGCATTGGGGTTTGTGACAGAGACGATGTCCAATGGGGTTTGTGACACACACTCTCTGCCCAATGGTTCTTGTGACACACAGGCTGTCGAATGGGGTTTGTGAAACACATAATCTGTCCAATGGGTTTAGTGACACACACGCTGTCCAGTGGAGTTTGTGACACACCCACTGACCAATAGGGTTTGTGACACACACACACTATCCAATGCAGTTTGTGACAAACACACTTTCAAATATGGTTTGTGACACACACGCTATAGAATGGCTTTTGTGACACACACTCTGTCCAATGGGGTTTGTGACACACACACGATGTCCAATGGTGTTTGTGACACGCACACTTCGCAATGGGGTTTGTGACACACACACAATCCAATGGGGTTTATGACACACAAACGCTGACACATGGGTTTTCTGACACACACGCTGACCAATTGGTTTGTTACACACACACAGTCCAATGGTGTTTGTGACACACACACTGACCAGGAGGGTTTGTGACACACACATGCTCTCTAATGGGATTTGTGACACACACACTGTCCAATGGTGTCTGTGACACACACGCTGTCAATTGGGTTTTGTGACACACACACTGTCCAATGGTGTTTATGACACAGAAACTCTGTCCAATGAGGTTTGTGACAAACACACTGTCCAGGGGGGTTTGTGCCGCACACGCTGTCCAATGGGGTTTGTGACACACACGCTGTCCAATGGGGATTGTGAAACACATGCTGTCCAATGGGGTTTATACCACACACACTCTGTACAATAGGGTTTGTGACAAACACACTGTACTGGACAGTTTGTGACGCACACGCTGTCCAATGGGGTTTGTGACACACGTTGTCCAATGGGATTTGTGACACACACTGTCCAATGGGGTTTCTGACACACACTGTTTCAGATGAGGATTGTGACACACATGCTGTCCAATGGGCTTTATACCACACACACTCTGTCCAATTGGGTTTGTGACACACACGCTGTCCAAAAGGGATTGTGACACACACGGTGTCCAATGGGGTTTGTGAAACACACACTGTCCAATAGGGTTTGTGACACACACACTCTCCAAGGGGTTTGTAACACACACACTTTCTAATGGGGTTTGTGACACGCACGCTATACAATGGGGTTTGTGACACACACGCTATACAATGGGTTTTGTGACACACACACTGTCCAATGGGGATTGTGACACACACACGATGTCCAATGGGGTTTGTGACACGCTCACTTTCCAATGGGGTTTGTGGCACACACACTCTCCAATGCAGATTGTGACACACACACGCTGTCCCATGGGTTTTATGACACACAAGCTGCCCAGGGGGGTTTGTGACACACACAGCCTTTCAGTGGTGTTTGTGACACACATACTCTGTCCAATGTGGTTTGTGACAAACACGCTGTCCAGGGGGGATTGTGACGCACAGGCTGTCTCATGGGGTTTGTCACAAAAACACTGCACAATGGCGATTGTGACACAGATACTGTCCAATGATGTTTGTCACACACACACTCTGTCCAATCGCGTTTCTGTCACACATGCTGTCCAATGGAGTTTGTGACACACACACACTGTCCAATGGGTATTGTGGCACACACACGCTGACCAATGGGGTTTAAGACAGACAATCTGTCCCATGGGGTTTGTGAAACGTACACTCTGTCCAATGGTTCTTTTGACACACACGCTGTCCAATGGGGTTTGTGAAACACACAATCTGTCCAATGTGGTTCGTGACACACACGCTGTGCTGTGGGGTTTGTGACACACACACATTATCCAATGGGATTTGTGAAACACATAGTTTCTAATGGGGTTTGAGACACACAAGCTATCCAATCGTTTTTGTGACACAAACACTGTCCAATTGGTATTGTGACATACACACTCTGTCCAATGGTGTTTGTGACACACACGCTGTGCATTGGGGTTTGTGACAGAGACGATGTCCAATGGGGTTTGTGACACACACACTCTGTCCAATGGTTCTTGTGACACACACGCTGTCCAGTGGGGTTTGTGAGTCACACACTGTCCAATAGGGTTTGTGACACACACACGCTATCCAATTGGGTTTGTGACACACACACTTTCAAATGGGGATTGTGACACACACACGATGTCCAATGGTGTTTGTGACACGCACACTTTCAAATGGGTTTTGTGACACACACACTTTCCAGTGGGGTTTATGACACACAAACACTGTCCCATGGGTTTTCTGACACACACGCTGACTATTTGGTTTGTTACACACACACTGTCCAAAGGTCTTGTGACGGACAGGCTGTCCAATGGGTTTGTGACACACACTCTGATCAGGAGGGTTTGTGACACACACACGCTATCCAATGGGGTTTGTGACACAGACACTGTCCAATGGTCTTTGTGACACACATGCTGTCAAATGGGGTTTGTGACACACACACTGTCCAATGGTTTTTGTGACACACACACTCTGTCCAATGGGGTTTATGACACACACACTCTGTCCAATGAGTTTTGTGACAAACACACTGTCCGGGAGGAGTTGTGCCGCACACGCTCTCCAATGGGGTTTGTGTCACAGACAGTCTGTCAAATGGTTCTTGTGACACACACGCTGTCCAATGGGGTTTGTGACACACACACACTGTCCAATGGGTATTGTGACACACACACGCAGTCCAATGGGGTTTTAGACACACACGCTGTCCCATGGGGTTTGTGACACGCAAACTCTGCCCAATGGTTCTTGTGACACACACGCTGTCCAATGGGGTTTGTGAAACACACAATCTGTCCAATGGGGTTCGTGACAAACACGCTGTCCTGTGGGGTTTGTGACACACACACTGTCTAATAGGGTTTGTGACACACACACACTATCCAGTGGGGTTTGTGACACACACACTCGGTCCAATGGTACTTGTGACACACACACTGTCCAATGGGGATTGTGACACACACACTCTTTCCAATGGTGTTTGTGACAGACACGCTGTGCATTTGAGTTTGTGACACACACACTGCCCAATGGTGTTTGTGACACACATTCTGACCAAAGGGTTTTTTGACACACACTCTGTCCAGTGGGCTTGTGACACACACACGCTGTCCAATGGGGATTGTGAAACACACACTTTCCAATGGGATTTGAGACACACACACGCTATCCAAAGGGGTTTGTGACACAGACACTGTCCAATGATGTTTGTGACACACACGCTCTTAAATGGGGTTTCTGACACACACACTGACCAGGGGAGTTTGTGACACACACAGGCTGTCCAATGGGGATTGTGACACACACGCTGTCCAATGGGATTTATACCACACACACTCTTTACAATGGGGTTTGTGACAAACACACTGCCCAATGGGGATTGTGACACACACGATGTCCAATGCGGTTTGTGAGACACACACTCTGTCCAGTGGTTCTTGTGACACACACGCTGTGCAATGGGGTTTGTGAAACACACAATCTGTCCAAAGGGGTTCGTGACACAATGGGGTTCGTGACACACACGCTGTCCAGTGGGGTTTGTGACACACACACTGTCCAATAGGGTTAGAGACACACGCACACATTCCAATGTGGTTTGAGACACACACACGCTATCCAATGGGTTTTGTGACACGCACACTTTCCAATGGGGTTTGTGACACACACACTGTCCAATAGGGTTTGTGACACACACACGCTATCCAGTGGGTTTTGTGACACCGAAACTGTCCAATGGTGTTTGTGACACAAACGCTGTCAAATGGGGTTTCTGACATACACACTGAACAGGGGGGTTTGTGACACACACACGCTGTCCCATGGGGTTTGTGAAAAACACACGCAGACCAGTTGGGTTTGTTACACACACACTGTCCAATGGTGTTTGTGACAGCCATGCTGTCCAATGGGGTTTGTGACACACACACTTTCCAATGGGCTTTGTGAAACAAAAACGCTATCCAATGGGGTTTGTGACACAGACACTGTCCAATGGTCTTTGTGACACACACGCTGTCCAATGGGGTTTGTGAGACACACACTGACCATGGGGGTTTGGGACACACACAGGCTGTCCAGTGGGGTTTGTGATACACACGCTATCCAATCGGATTTGTGATAGACACTGTCCAATGGGATTTCTGACACACACGCTGTCCAATGGGGATATTGACACACATGCTGTCCATCGGGGTTTATGCTACACACACTCTGTCCAATGGGGTTTGTGACAAACACACTGTCCAGGGGTGTTTGTGACGCACACTCTGTCCAATGAGGATTGTGACACACACGCTGTCCAATGGGGTTTGTGAAACACACAATCTGTACAATGGGGTTCGTGACACACACGCTGTCCAGTGGAGTTTCTGACACACACACTTTCTAATGGGATTTGTGACACACACGCTACAGAAGGGGTTTTGTGAAATACACACTGTCCAACGAGGATTGTGACACACACACTATACAATGGGGTTTGGAACACACACACGCTGTCCCATGGGTTTTCTGACACACACGCAGAGCAATTGGGTTTGTTACACAGACACTGTCCAATGGTTTTTGTGACACGCATGCTGTCCAGTGGGTTTTGTGAACTACACACACTTTCCAATGGGGTTTGTGACACACACACGCTGTCCAATGGGGTTTGTGACACAAACAATGTCCAATGGTGTTTGTGACACACATGCTGTCAAACTGGTTTTGTGACACAGACGGTGTCCAATGGGGTTTGTGACACACACACTAACCAGAGGGGTTATTGACACACACAGGCTGTCCAATGGGGTTTGTGAAATACACGCTTTCCAATGGGATTTCTGACACACACTGTCCAACGGGTTTTCTGACAGACATGCTGTCCGATGGGGATTGTGACACACACTGTCCAAAGGGGTTTCTGACAGACACGCTGTCCAATGGGGTTTGTGACACACACAATGTCCAATGGTGTTTATGACACACATGCTCTCCAATGGGGTTTGTGACACAAACACTGACAAGGGGGGTTTGTGACACACACAGGCTGTGCAATGGGGTTTGTGACACACACGCTGTCCAATGGGATTTCTGACACACACTGTCCAATGGGGTTTCTGACACACACGCTGTCCAGTGGGGATTGTGACACACATGCTGTCCAATGGGGTTTATGACACCCACACTCTGTCCAATGGGGTTTGTGACAAACACACTTTCCAGGGGGGGTTTGTGACGCACATGCTGTCCGATGGCGTTTGTGACACACACACTGTCCAATGGGGATTGTGACACACACAGTCTTTCCAATGGGTCTTGTGACACTCACGCTGTCCAATGGGGTTAGTGACACACACGCTGTCCAGTGGGGTTTGTGACACACACACTGTCCAATAGGTTTTGTGACACACTCACGCTATCCAATGGGGTTTGTGACACACACACTTTCTAATGGGGTTGGTGACACACACGCTGTCCAATGGGGATTGTGACACACACACAGTGTCCAATGGTGTTTGTGACACACACGCTGTCCAATGGGGTTTGTGACACAGACGCTGTCCAATGGGGATTGTGACATACACACTGTCCAATAGGGTTTGTGAAAAACACACGCTGTCCAAAGGGGTTTGTGACACTCACACTTTCTAATGGGGTTTGTGACACACACACGCTGTCCTATGGGTTTTGTGACACACACACTTTCCAATGGGGTTTGTGACACAAACACGCTATCCAATGGGTTTGTGAAACACACACTGACCTGAAAGTTTTGTGACACACACACGCTGTCCAATGGGGTTTGTGACACACACACTGTCCAACGGGGTTTGTGACAGACACGCTGTCAAATGGGGTTTGTGACACACACACTGAACAGGGGGGTTTGTGACACACACAGGTTGTCCAATGGGGTTTGTGACACACAATCTGTCCAATGGGGTATGTCACACACTCTCTGTCCAATGGGGTTTGTGAAACACACGCTGTCCAATGGGGATTGTGACACACACAGTGTCCAATGGGTTTTGTGACACAAACACTGTCCAATGGGGATTGTGACACACGTACTTTCCAATGGGGTTTCTGACACACACGCTGTCCAATAGGGGATCCTATAGGATTTGTGACACACACACGCTATCCAATGTGGTTTGTGACACACGCACTGTCCAGGGGGGCTTGTGACACACACACTGTCCAATGGGGTACGTGACACACAAAATGTCCAATGGGGTTTCTCACACACACTCTGTCCAATGGGTTTTGTCACACACACTCTGTCCAATGGGGTTTGTGACACACACACTGTTCAGGACGGTTTGTGACAAACACACTGTCCAATGGGGTTTGTGACACACACGTTCACCAATGGGGATTGTGACACACGCATAGTCCATGAGCGTTTGTGACACACACACTGTCCAATGGGGTTTTTGACCCACACTCTGTCCGATGGGGTTTCTCACACACACTCTGTCCAATGGGTTTTGTGACACACACGCTGTACAATGGGGTTTGTGACACACACTCTGTCCAATGGGCTTGTGACACACACGCTGTCCAATGGGGTTCGTGACACATACTCTGTCCATTGGGGTTTGTGACAAACACACGGTCCAATGGTGATTGTAACACACACACGCTGTCCAATCGGTTTCGTGACACACATTCTGTCCAGTGGGGTTTGTGACACTCACACTGTCCTATAGGGTTTGTGACACACACACTTTCCAATGTGGTTTGTGACACACACACTGACCAGGGGAGTTTGTGATACACACACGCTGTCCTGTGGGTTTTGTGACACATACTCGCTGTCCTGTGGGGTTTGTGACACAGACACTGTGAAATGGGGTTTGTGACACACACACTGACCAGGGGGGTTAGTGACACACAAACGCTGTCCAATGGGGTTTGTGACACACACACTCTGTGCAATGGGCTTCTGACACACACGATGTTCAATGGTGTTTGTGACACACACACTGACAAGGGGGGTTTGTGACACACACACGACGTCCCATGGGGTTTGTGACACACACATCCAATGGCGACTGTGACACACACACGCTCTCCAATGGTGTTTGTGACGCACACGATGTCCAATGGGGTTTGTGACACATATGTTGTCCAACGGAGATTGTGACATACACACTGCCCAGGGGGTTTGTGACACACACGCTGTGCAATGGGTATTGTGACACACACACTGTACAGGGTGGTTTGTGTTAGACACACTGTCCAATGGCGTTCATGACACACACGCTATCCAATGGGTTTGTGACACACACACTTTCAAATCGGGTTTGTGACATACACAGTCTGTCCAATGCTGTATGTGAAACAAACTTTGTGAAACTGGGATTGTGAAACATACGCTGTCCAGTGGGGATTGTGACACACACACTGTCCAATAGGGTTTGAGACACGCACACGCTATACAATGGGGTTTCTGACACACACACTTTCCAATGGGGTTTGTGAAACACACACTGTGGAATATGGATTGCGACATACAGGAGCTGTCCCATGGGGATTGTGACACAGAAACTATCCAATGGGATTTGTGACAAACACGCTGTCCAATGGGGTTTGTAACACACACACTGACAAGGGGGGTTTGTAGACACACACACCCTGTCCAATAGGGTTTGTGACAAACACACTGTCCAATGGTGTTTGTGACACACACGCTTTCAAATGGGGTTTATGACACACACGCTTACCAGGGGTTTGTGACACACATATGCTGTCCAATGGGGTATGTGAAACACACACACTGTCCAGGGGGGTTTGTGACACACCCCCTGTCCAATGGGGTTTGTGACACACACGATGTCCAGTGGGGTTCGTGACACACACGCTGTCCAATGGGGTTTGTGACACACACGATGCACAATGGGGTTTGTGACACGCACACTGTCTATGGGTGTTTCTGACAGACACGCTGTCCACTGGGGTTTGTGAAACACACACTGTCCAATGGGGTTTGTGACACACACACACACTGTCCAGGAGGGTTTGTGACACGCCCACTGTCCAATGGGGTTTGTGACACACGCACTGTCCAAAGGGGTTTGTGACAGACACGATGTCCAATGGGGTTTGTGACACACACACTGTCCAATGGGGTTTGTGACACACACACTGTCCAGGACGGTTAGTGACACACACACTGTCCAACGGAGTTTGTTACACACACACTGTCCAATGGTGTTTGTGACACACACACGGTGTCCACTGGGGTTCTTGACACACACACTGTCCAAAGGGGTTTGTGACACGCACGATGTACAATGGGGTTTGTGACACGCACACTGTCCATGGGTGTTTGTGACACACACTCTGTCAAGTGTGGTTTGTGACACACACACTAACCAACGGGTTTTGTGACACACAAACTGTCCAATGGTGTTTGTGACACACACGCTGTCAAATGGGGTTTGTGACACACACACTTTCCAATGGGGTTTGTGAAACACACTGTGCAATTGGGATTGTGACACACACACGCTATCGAATGGGGTTTGTGACACACAAACTGTCCAATGGGGATTGTGACACACACGCTGTCCAATGGGGATTGTGACACACACAATGTCCAATGGGGTTTCTAACACACACTCTGTCCAAAGGGGTTACGTGACACACACGATGTACCATGTGGTTTGTGACACGCACACTGTCCATGGGTGTTTGTGACACACACGCTGTCCAGTGCGGTTTGTGACACACACACTGTCCAATGGGGTTTGTGACACACACACTGTCCAATGGGTTTTGTGACATACACACGCTGTCCAAAGAGGGTTGGTGACACAGATGTTGTCCAATGGGAATTGTGACATACACACTGTCCAGAGGGGTTTGTGACACGCACACTTTCAAATGAGGTTTGTGACACACACACTGACCAACGGGTTTTGTGACACACAAACTGTCCAATGGTGTTTGTGACACACACGCTGTCAAATGGGGTTTGTGACACACACACTATCCAATGGGGTTTGTGAAACACACTGTGCAATTGGGATTGTGACACACACACGCTATCGAATGGGGTTTGTGACACACAAACTGTCCAATGGGGATTGTGACACACACGCTGTCCAATGGGGATTGTGACACACACAATGTCCAATGGGGTTTCTAACACACACTCTGTCCAAAGGGGTTACGTGACACACACGATGTACCATGTGGTTTGTGACACGCACACTGTCCATGGGTGTTTGTGACACACACGCTGTCCAGTGCGGTTTGTGACACACACACTGTCCAATGGGGTTTGTGAAACACAAACTGTCCAATGGGGATTGTGACACACATGCTGTCCAGTGGGGATTGTGACACACACACTGTGCGGGGAGGTCTGTGACACACACCCTGTCCAATGGGGTTTGTGACACACACACTGTCCAATGGGGATTGTGACACACACACGCTGTGCAATGGGGTTTGTGACACACACACTGTCCAATGGGGTTTCTGACACACATACTGTCCAATGGGGATTGTAACTCACACGCTGTCCAATGGGGTATGTGACACAAACACTGTGCAATTGGGATTGTGACACACATATGCTGTGCAATGGTGTTTGTGATACGCATGCTGTCCAATGGGTTTGTGACATACGCACTGTCCAATGGGGTTTCTGAGACACACGCTGTACAATGGGGTTTGTGACACACACACTCGGTCAAATGGGGGTTGTGACACACACATGTCCAATGGGGTTTGTGACACACACACACACTGTTCAGTGCAGTTAGTGATACACCCACTGTCCAATGGGGTTTATGAAACACACACTGTCCAAAGGGGTTTGTGTCACACACACTGTCCAATGGGTTTTGTGACACACACGGTGTCCAATGCTGTTTGTGACACACACACTGTCCAATGGGGTTTGTGTCACACACACTGTCCAATGGGTTTTGTGACACACACGGTGTCCAATGGGTTTTGTGAGACACACACTGTCCAGTGGGGTTTGTGACACACAAACACTGTCCAATCCTGTTTGGAACACACCCGCTGCACAATGGGGTTTGTGACGTGCACACTTTCCAATGGGGTTTGTGACACACACGCTTACCAATTGGGTTAGTTACACACACTCTGTCCAATGGGGTTTGTGACACACATGCTGTACAATGGGGATTGTGACAAACACACGCTGTCCAATGGGGTTCGTGACAGACATTCTGTACAGTGGGGTTTTTGACACACACACTGTCCAATGGGGTCTGTGACACACACACTGTCCGATGGGGTTTGTGACACACACACACTGTCCAATGGGGATTGTGACAGACACACGCTGTTCAATGGGGTTTATGACACACACGCTGTCCAATGTGGTTTGTGACACACACGCTGTCCAATGGGGATTGTGACAAACACGCTGTCAAATGGGGTTCATGACACACACGCTGTCGAGCAGGGTTTGTGACACGCGCTGTCCAATAGGGTTTGTGACAGTCACACGCTATCCCGTGGGGTTTGTGACACACACATTTTCTAATGGGGTTTGTGACACATACGCTATACAACGGTTTCTGTGACACACCCACTGTCCAATGGGGATTGTGACACACACACAATGTCCAATGGTGTTTGTGACACACACGCTGTCCAATGGGGTTTGTGACACGCACACTTTCTCATGGGGTTTGTGACACACACACGCTATCCAATGGGGTTTGTGACAGACACACTTTCCAATGGGGTTTGTGACACACACACGCTGTCCCATGGGGTTTGTGACAGACACGCTGAACAATTGTTTTTGTGACACTCTGTCCTGGTTTTGCTAAAAACAATTTTCTCTTTTAGTGAATTTGCCTGTCAGCTAAAGCCTTCATATTAACTGCATTTTCCTGGAGAACCAGACACATGTTTTGGTAAACCTAGCAATGGAATGCAAACTTATTGATAAGCACGGATGGACATCTCTCGAGAGGGGCGACGAGATACAAGTGAGCCAGAAACTGACCAACTGTGTATAACATTCCATTCACGTGAATACTTTATATAAAAGTGGGAGATCATGAGGATCTCGTCCCTTTTGCCCTTTTCCCTTTTGCCTTTTCCCTTCTGCTCATGGCCGACATTAGGAGAGGACCTTGCTATTCTTCCCTGCGAACTAAGGCCTAGTGAGAGAATGAATCCAGCTCCGATTGGCTGCAGAGTCTAATCCAGGACTTTGGTTGCTGGCTTTGCAGCCGCTGAGACTTTCAAGATTGGTTTTGTATATTTTGTATTATTTTCTCTATTCTTATTAATAGCATTAGTAAAACATCTTTAATTTTTTCCAACTCTCTTCACTCTGTCCTTCTTTTTCTCCCAATCGCCTCTCCTTAGTGGAAAGGGGGGAGAGGAAGGGGGAAGTGGGGCTGGGGGGAGAGTGGGTTAACAATACATCTGCCAGACTTCTGTTAAGAGAAATGGTGTTCAACAGGAGGTTTGCGTCACTTTGTTGTCCTGAGATTTGCGGTGCGTCTTCGGAAGCTTTAGCAAAAAGCACTCCTAGCCGCTCGAGAAAGAGCAAAACAGCAAAAGCTGCCGCTGCAGCCACTGCCCCCCCAACGGCGGCTTCGCAGGCTGAAGCTACAGCTCCTCCGCAGAGTTCCTCTGCCAAGGTCGCTGCAGATAACATCACTTCTCCAGCCTCAAAGGCTAACAAGGCAGCCCCCCCTTCTTCACACACTGGGCACTGTTGCTGCTGTAACCACTGTGACAGTCATTCTGACTCTGGAAATAAATCAAATGATGGTGAACCCATATCAGCATTAGTTGCTGGTTGTAAGAAAGTCACTAGAAAGACTACTCGTGCAGCAGATGATGGCACAGGGCCAACATCAACCCAAGGGGCATCATCAAGACAGGGAGGAGATGAAGTGACCACCACTCGATCCTTTTCTCCAGGTGAGCTGAGAGATCTGAGAAAAGACTTTAGTCGTCGTGAAGGCGACAATATTTTAACCTGGCTGCTCCGATGCTGGGACAATGGGGCAGAAACAATTGAATTGGAAGGTGGTGAAGCCAGGCAGCTGGGATCTCTGTCAAGAGATTCCACCATTGATAGGGCAATTTCAAGAGAGTCTAATGCCACTACTCTCTGGACCTGACTCCTGGCAGCTATGAAAGTAAGATTTCCCTACAAGGAAGATTGTATATCCAAGTTAGGGAAATGGAATACTATGGAGAGAGGTATTCAGTTCCTGAGAGAATTAGCTGTGCGAGAGATCATCTATTTTGGATCAGACAACCAAGAGGGGACAGACCCAGATAGAATCAATTGTACACGATCTCTGTGGCGCAGATTTGTACAAAGTGCACCCCCTGCATATGCTAAGTCATTGGCAGGAATGGTCTGGTCAGCTAGACGTCTACAAGAGATTAATGAAGTGATCGAGCAGCTCCGGAACTTTGAGGACAGCCTTGCTGGTTCTCAACGGTCTTGTGTCTCTGCTATAGAGAAACTGTGTGAAAAATCTGATGACCGGTTTGAAAAGATATTGCAAGAAATCAAAGAACTCAGAGAAGACACCTACCATTCACGACCTGCACAAACCTATGTTTCAGCTATTAGGAAAAGGCGTTTCCAATCTCGAGAGAGAGGACAGAGGCAGCCCACAAAAAGAGGTTCACTGTGGTTCTTCCTACATGAGCAGGGAGAAAACATGAATAAGTGGCATGGAAGACCTACCTCAGAACTTCAAGAACGAGTACGTGAGATAAAAGGAAAAACTCCTAGGAAGGTGGCTGCTCCAGTTTACAAAAGGAGCAGAAGAGATTCTGATGCTCTTGAAGGAACCTCTAATTCAGACCCAGAGACTGTGCAAAACAGGAATTAGAGGTGCCCTGCCTCCAACCAGGTGGAGGAAAGGGATAACAGAGTTTATTGGACTGTACAAATACGATGGCCTGGTACAACACACCCCCAGGAGTACAAAGCTTTAGTGGACACTGGTGCACAGTGCACAATAATTCCTTCTAATTATAAAGGAACTCAATCCATCAATATTGTTGGAGTGACTGGGGGATCCCAGGAACTGACTGTTGTAGAGGCTGAAATGAGCCTAACTGGAAAAAACTGGCAAAAGCATCCCATTGTGACTGGTCCAGATGCTCCGTGCATCCTTGGCATAGACTACCTCAGGAGAGGGTATTTTAAGGACCCAAAAGGGTATAGGTGGACATTTGGTATAGCAGCTGTGGACACTGAGAAAATTGAACAGCTGTCTGATTTGCCTGGTCTTTCAGATGACCCTTCTGTTGTAGGACTGATGATGGTTGACGATCAGCAGGTGCCAGTTGCTACCACGACAGTGCATCGTCGACAATATCGCACCAATCGAGACTCTTTGATTCCTATCCAGAAGTTGATCCGTCAATTGGAAAGCCAGGGTGTGATCAGTAAGACTCGCTCACCTTTTAACAGCCCAATCTGGCCAGTGCGTAAGTCTAGTGACGAGTGGAGACTAACTGTAGACTATCGTGGCCTGAATGAAGTTACACCACCACTGAGTGCTGCTGTGCCTGACATGCTAGAACAGCAATTTGAACTGGAGTCAAAGGCAGCTAAGTGGTATGCTACAATTGACATTGCTAATGCATTTTTCTCTATTCCTGTAGCAGCAGAGTGCAGGCCGCAGTTTGCTTTCACCTGGAGAGGCATTCAGTACACGTGGAATCGCTTGCCCCAGGGGTGGAAACACAGTCCTACCATCTGCCATGGACTGATCCAGACCACGCTGGAGCAAGGTAAAGCTCCAGAACACTTGCAATATATTGATGACATCATCGTATGGGGCGACACAGCGAAAGAAGTCTTCGAGAAAGGTGAGAGAATAATTCAGATTCTTTTGGATGCTGGTTTTGCCATAAAACGAAGCAAGGTCAAGGGACCTGCACGAGAGATACAGTTTTTAGGAATAAAATGGCAAGATGGCCGTCGTCAGATCCCAATGGATGTGATCAACAAAATTGCAGCAATGTCTCCACCTACTAATAAAAAGGAGACACAGACTTTCTTGGGCGTTGTAGGTTTTTGGAGAATGCATATTCCTGACTACAGCCAGATTGTGAGCCCTCTCTATCAAGTGACTCGTAAAAAGAACCAATTTGAGTGGGGCCCTGAACAACGACAAGCCTTTGAACAAATTAAGCGTGAGATAACTCATGCGGTGGCCCTTGGACCAGTTCCGACTGGACTAGATGTTAAAAATGTGCTCTACACCGCAGCCGGAGATAATGGACTTACCTGGAGCCTCTGGCAGAAAGCACCAGGAGAAACCCGAGGTCGACCCTTAGGTTTTTGGAGTCGAGGATACAAAGGATCTGAGGCCAACTATACTCCAACTGAACAAGAGATACTAGCAGCATACGAAGGAGTTCGAGCTGCTTCAGAAGTGATCGGTACTGAAGCACAGCTCCTCCTGGCACCTCGACTGCCGGTGCTGAGCTGGATGTTCAAAGGGACGGTTCCCTCTCCACATCATGCAACCGAAGTTACGTGGAGTAAATGGATTGCATTGATCACGCAACGAGCTTGAATTGGAAGTCCCAATCGCCCAGGGATCTTAGAAGTGAGTACAGACTGGCCAGAAAGCAAAGACTTTGGGATGTCTCCAGATGAGGAGGAAGTAAAACGTACTGAAGAAGCACCACCATATAATACACTTTCAGAGACTGATAAGCAGTATGCACTGTTCACAGATGGATCCTGTCGTCTTGTAGGAAAACATAGAAGGTGGAAAGCTGCTGTGTGGAGTCCCACACGACAAGTTACAGAAGCCACTGAAGGAAAAGGTGAATCTAGTCAATTTGCAGAAGTGAAAGCCATCCAGCTGGCTTTGGACATTGCTGAACGAGAGAAGTGGCTAATACTTTATCTCTACACTGACTCATGGATGGTAGCAAATGCCTTGTGGGGTGGCTACAGCAATGGAAGAAAAGCAACTGGCAGCGCAGAGGTAAACCCATTTGGGCTGCCACAGTGTGGCAAGACATTGCTGCTCGGATAGAGAGCCTGCCTGTGAAAGTTCGTCATGTAGATGCTCATGTGCCTAAAAGTCGAGCCACCGAGGAACATCTAAACAACCAACAAGCAGATCAAGCTGATAAGTTCAAAGTAGCTGAAGTGGACTTGGACTGGCAACATAAAGGTGAACTTTTCCTAGCCCGGTGGGCCCATGATGCTTCGGGGCATCAAGGTAGAGATGCAACATACAAATGGGCTCGCGATCGAGGGGTGGATTTAACTATGGACACTATTTCACAGGCTATTCATGAATGTGAGACTTGCGCCGAAATCAAACAAGCAAAACGGTTAAAGCCTGTATGGTATGGGGGGTGATGGTTAAAGTATAAGTAAGGAGAAGCTTGGCAGATTGATTATATTACACTTACACAAACACGTCAAGGTAAGCGTTATATACTTACAATGGAGGAAGCAACCACTGGATGGTTGGAAACATATGCCGTACCTCATGCTAAGGCCCGAAATACTATCTTGGGCATTGAAAAGCAAGTCCTTTGGCCACACGGTACGCCAGAAAGAATTGAATCAGACAATGGTACTCATTTCAAAAACAGTCTTATAGACAATTGGGCAGTCACCAGCCAGGCCACTGAAAATTGGTCATACCATGCCCAGACATGGGGCCAATTTGGACCAAAGTCTCCAAGAGACAAGTCGGGAAGAAAGATATGGGACAGAGGGAGAAAGCGAAGGGAGCAGGAGAAAGGGAAGGAAGAATAAAAAGTAGTGTTGGGCTGCAGGAGTGAGATGGAGGAATTGCAAGAAAAGATGCAGGAAGCAGGAGAGTGAGAGAAAAGGAAAGAAGAGACATGCAGCCAGATGAGGGGTTAGTGTGAGAGGATGGGACAGAGAACAGGAGGAGAAGGAAATAAGGCAAGGCAAGGACAGGCAAGGACAGGCAAAGAAAGACTAGGTTGCAGGACATTTTTTTACTTTATAGTTTCCAGCACATTTGACTTCAGACTAGGAGGAAAGCCATAAGACTGTATGGATTAGGCCCAAGCAAAAACCCCAGCTACTTGAGACACTTAGACTAAACCTAAAATACGAAGATCTCTCCATAAGGATGGTTTTTACACTGTACTTCCACAATATGCTGGCAGTACAAAAAAATAAGCTGCAGATCTCCTTAGGGTGAGTCATGGTGCTTTGGGACAGGGACCCTGCATATCATGGGAATATTTCAACATTTCTGCTCCTGTTTTCCATGTATGACACCAAAACACCCTCCTGGTAACATCCTTTCAAGAGCAAAGGCAGCAATTTGCAGAATTCCGCTTCTTAGGGGAAGTGAGAAATTGCTGAGCTGACACCAAGTCCTGCAGTGTCCCTGTCACCTGCAGAGTCACCGCATCCTCGCTACGGTAGCGGGCATTGTGACAAAGGTTCTATGTCAGCTGGGTGTGGCAGCCAGGCGTCCCCTAGGGGATGGGGAGCCTGTCAGCCCCGGGTCTGTCACTGCCTGCTGGCCCTGCTGTCACCAGCCAGGTCTCAGAAAACTGGTGAAACCATGCCCAGACTTGGGGCCAATTTGGCCCAAAGTCTGCAACAGACAAGTCGGTAAGAAAAATATGGGACCGAGGGAGAAAGGGAAGGGAGCAGGAGAAAGGGAAGGAAGAATAAAAAGTAGTGTTGGGCTGCAGGAGTGAGATGGAGGAATTGCAAGAAAAGAGGCAGGAAGCAGGAGAGTGAGAGAAAAGGAGAGTAGAGACATGCAGCCAGACGAGGCTGTAGTGAGAGAGGATGGGACAGAGAAAAGGATGAGAAGGAAATAAGGCAAGGCAAGGACAGGCAAGGACAGGCGAGGCAAGGGTAGGCACCAGGACATTTATTTGATTTATAGTTTCTTGCACATTAGTCTTCAGACTAGGATGAAAGCCATAAGACCGTGTGGTTTAGGCCCAAGCAAAAAAACCAGCTACTTGAGACACTTAGACTAACCCTAAAATACGACGATATCTCCATAAGAAGGGTTTTTATACTGTACTTCTACAATCTGCTGGCAGTACATAAAAATAAGCTGCAGATCTCCTTAGGCTGAGTCATGGTGCTTTGGGGCAGGGACCATGCATATCATGGGAATATTTCACCGTTTCTGCTCTGTTTTTTGGTGTATGACACTAAAACACCCACCTGATGACATCCTTTCAAGAGCAAAGGCAGCAATTTGCAGAATTCCGCTTCTTTGGGGAAGTGAGAAATTGCTGAGCTGACACCAAGTCCTGCAGTGTCCCTGTCACCTGCAGAGTCACCGCATCCTCGTCACGGTAGCGGGCTTTGTGACAAAGGCTCTATGTCAGCTGGGTGTGGAAGCCAGGCGCCCCCTAGGGGATGGGGAGCCTGTCAGACCCTGGCCTGTCACTGCCTGCTGGCCCTGCTGTCACCAGCCAGGCCTCTGAAATCTTGTCAAACCATGCCCAGACGTGGGGCCAATTTGGCCCAAAGTCTCCAAGAGACAAGTCGGGAAGAAAGATATGGGACAGAGTGAGAAAGCGAAGGGAGCAGGAGAAAGGGAAGGAAGAATAAAAAAGTAGTGATGGCCTGCAGAAGTGAGAAGGAGGAATTGCAAGAAAAGAGGCAGGAAGCAGGAGAGTGAGAGAAAGGGAAAGAAGAGACATGCAGCCAGACGAGAGGTTAGTGAGAGAGGATGGCACAGAGAACAGGATGAGAAGGAAATAAGGCAAGGCAAGGACAGACAAGGCAAGGCTAGGCTGCAGGACATGTTTTTCCTTTATAGTTTCCAGCACATTCATCTTTAGACTAGAAGTAAAGCCATAAGACTGTATGGATTAGGCCCAAGCAAAAACCCCAGCTACTTGAGGCACTTAGACTAAGCCTAAAATACCAAGATCTCTCCATAAGGATGGTTTTCGTACTGTACTTCCACAATCTGCTGGCAGTACAAAAAAATAAGCTGCAGATCTCCTTAGGCTGAGTAATGCTGCTTTAGGGCAGGGACCATGCATATCATGGGAATATTTCACCATTTCTGCTCTGTTTTCTGTGTATTACACCAAAACACCCACCCGATGACATCCTTTCGTGGGCAAGGGCTCAATTTGCAGAATTCCGATTCTTTGGGGAAGTGAGAAATTGCTGAGCTGACATCAAGTCCTGCAGTGTCCCTGTCACCTGCAGAGTCACCGCATCCTCGCCACGGTAGCGGGCATCGTGAGAAAGGTTCTATGTCAGCTAGGTGTGGAAGCCAGGCGCCCCCTAGGGGATGGGGAGCCTGTCAGACCCTGGCCTGTCACTGCCTGCTGGCCCTGCTGTCACCAGCCAGGCCTCTGAAAACTTGTCAAACCATTCCCAGACTTGGGGACAATTTGGCCCAAAGTCTCCAACAGAGAAGTCGGGAAGAAAGATATGGGACAGAGGGAGAAAGCGAAGGGAGCAGGAGAAAGGGAAGGAAGAATAAAAAGTAGTGTTGGGCTGCAGGAGTGAGATGGAAGACTTGCAAGAAAAGAGGCAGGAAGCAGGAGAGTGAGAGAAAAGGAGAGAAGAGACATGCAGCCAGACGAGGGGTTAGTGAGAGAGGATGGGACAGAGAACAGGATGGGAAGGAAAAAAGGCAAGGCAAGGACAGGAAAGGACAGGCAAGGCAACAGGACATTTATTTGATTTATAGTTTCTAGCACATATGTCTTCAGACAAGGAGGAAAGCCGTAAGACCGTATTTATTAGGCCCAAGCAACATCCCCAGCTACTTGAGACACTTAGACTAAGCCTAAAATACCAAGATCTCTCCATACTCCATAAAGATGGTTTTTATACTGTACTTCCACAATCTGCTGGCAGTACAAAAAAATAAGCTGCAGATCTCCTTAGGCTGAGTCATGGTGCTTTGGGGCAGGGACCATGCATATCATGGGAATATTTCACAGTTTCTGCTCTGTTTTCAGTGTATGACACCAAAACACCCACCTGATGACATCCTTTCAAGAGCAAACGCAGCAATTTGTAGAATTCCGCTTCTTAGGGGAAGTGAGAAATTGCTGAGCTGACACCAAGTCCTGCAGTGTCCCTGTCACCTGCAGAGTCACCGCATCCTCGCCACGGTAGCGGGCATTGTGACAAAGGTTCTATGTCAGCTGGGTGTGGCAGCCAGGCGCCCCCTAGGGGATGGGGAGCCTTTTAGCTCCGGGCCTGTCACTGCCTGCTGTCCCTGCTGTCACCAACCAGGCCTCTGAAAAATTGCCAAACCATGCCCAGACGTGTGCCAATTTGGTCCAAAGTCTCCAAGAGACAAGTCGGGAAGAAAGATATGGGACAGCGGGAGAAAGCGAAGAGAGCAGGAGAAAGGGAAGGAAGAGTAAAAGGAGGTGTTGGGCTGCAGGAGTGAGCTGGAGGAATTGCAAGAAAAGAGGCAGGAAGCAGGAGAGTGAAAGAAAAGGAAAGAAGAGACATGCAGCCAGACGAGGGGTTAGTGAGAGAGGATGGGACAGAGAACAGGATGAGAAGATAATAAGGGAAGGCAAGGACAGGCAAGGACAGTCAAGGCAAGGCTAGGCTGCAGGATATTTTGTTGCTTTATAGTTTCTAGCACTTTCGTCTTCAGACTAGGAGGAAAGCCATAAGAATGTATGGGTTAGGCCCAAACAAAAACCCCAGCTACTTGAGACAATTAAACTAAGCCTAAAATACGAAGATCTCTCCATAAGGATGGTTTTTATACTGTACTTCCATAATCTGCTGGCAGTACAAAAAAATAAGCTGCAGATCTCCTTAGGCTGAGTCATGGTGCCTTGGGGAAGGGACCATGCATATCATGGGAATATTTCATAGTTTCTGCTCTGTTTTCAGTGTATGACACCAAAACACCCACCTGATGACATCCTTTCAAGAGCAAAGGCAGCAATTTGCAGAATTCCGCTTCCTTGGGGAATTGAGAAATTGCTGAGCTGACACCAAGTCCTGCAGTGTCCCTGTCACCTGCAGAGTCACCGCATCCTCGCCATGGTAGCGGGCATTGTGACGAAGGTTCTATGTCAGCTGGGAGTGGCAGCCAGGCGCCCCCTAGGGGATGGAGAGCCTGTCAGCCAAAGGCCTGTCACTGCCTGCTGTCCATGCTGTCACCAGCCAGGCCTCTGAAAAATTGTCAAACCACGCCCATACGAGGGGCCAATTTGGCCCAAAGTCTCTAAGAGACAAGTCGGGTAGAAAGATATGGGACAGAGGGAGAAAGCGAAGGGAGCAGGAGAAAGGGAAGGAAGAATAAAAAGTAGTGTGGGGCTGCAGGAGTGAGATGGAGGAATTGCAAGAAAAGAGGCAGGAAGCAGGAGAGTGAGAGAAAAGGAGAGAAGAGTCATGCAGCCAGACGAGGGGTTAGTGAGAGAGGATGGGACAGAGAACAGGATGAGAAGGAAATAAGGCAAGGCAAGGACAGGCAAGTACAGGCAAGGCAAGGCTAGGCTGCAGGACATGTTTTTGCTTTATAGTTTCTAGCACATTCCTCTTCAGACTAGGAGGAAATCCATAAGACCGTATCGATTAGGTACAAGCAAAAACCCCAGATACCTGAGACACTAAGACTAAGCCTAAAATACGAAGATCTCTCCATAAGGATGGTTTTTATACTGTACTTCCACAATCTGCTGGCAGTACAAAAAAATAAGCTGCAGATCTCCTTAGGCTGAGTCATGGTGCTTTGGGGCAGGGACCATGCATATCATGGGAATATTTCACCGTTTCTGCTGTTTTTTCAGTGTATGACACCAAAACAACCACCTGATGACATCCGTTTAGGAGCAAAGGCAGCAATTTGCAGAATTCCGCTTCTTAGGGGAAGTGAGAAATTGCTGAGGTGACATCAAGTCCTGCAGAGTCCCTGTAACCTGCAGAGTCACCGCATCCTTGCCACGGTAGCAGGCATTGTGACAAGGGTTCAATGTCAGCTGGGTGTGGCAGCCAGGCGCCCCCTAGGCGATGGGGAGCCTGTCAGCCCTGGGCCTGTCACTGCCTGCTGGCCCTGCTGTCACAAGCCAGGCCTCTGAAAACTTGTCAAACCATGCCCAGACTTGCGGCCAATTTGGCCCTCAGTCTAAAAGAGACAAGTCGGGAAGAAAGATATGGGACCGATGAGAAAGTGAAGGGAGCAGGAGAAAGGGAAGGAAGAATAAGAAGTAGTGTTGGGCTGCAGGAGTGAGATGGAGGAATTGCAGGAATAGAGGCAGGAAGCAGGAGAGTGAGAGAAAAGGAAAGAAGAGACATGCAGCCACACGAGGGGTTAGTGAGAGAGGACGGGACAGAGGACAGGATGCGAAGGAAATAAGGCAAGGCAAGGACAGGCAAGGCAAGGCTAGGCTGCAGGACATGTTTTTGCTTTATAGTTTCCAGCACTTTCGTCATCAGACTAGGAGGAAAGCCATAAGACCGTACGGATTAGGCCCAGCAACAACCCCAGCTACCTGAGACACTTAGATTAAGTGTAAAATACAAAGATCTCTAAATAATTATGGTCTTTAT
The DNA here is from genome assembly GCF_036013475.1 of Columba livia. NCBI lineage: Eukaryota > Metazoa > Chordata > Aves > Columbiformes > Columbidae > Columba > Columba livia. The sequence continues at coordinate 661,669 of NW_027043044.1, read as the reverse complement.
ACTGTACTTCCACAATCTGCTGGCAGTACAAAAAAATAAGCTGCAGATCTCCTTAGGCTGAGTCATGGTGCTTTGGGGCAGGGACCATGCATATCATGGGAATATTTCACAGTTTCTGCTCTGTTTTCAGTGTATGACACCAAAACACCCACCTGATGACATCCTTTCAAGAGCAAATGCAGCAATTTGTAGAATTCCGCTTCTTAGGGGAAGTGAGAAATTGCTGAGCTGACACCAAGTCCTGCAGTGTCCCTGTCACCTGCAGAGTCACCGCATCCTCGCCACGGTAGCGGGCATTGTGACAAAGGTTCTATGTCAGCTGGGTGTGGCAGGCAGGCGCCCCCTAAGGGATGGGGCCTGTCAGCCCCGGGCCTGTCACTTACGGCTGGCCATGCTGTCTCCAGCCAGGCCTCTGAAAACTTGTCAAACAATGCCCAGACTTGGGACCATTTTGTCCCACAGTCTCCAAGAGACAAGTCGGGAAGAAAGATATGGGACAGAGGGAGAAAGCAAAGGGAGCAGGAGAAATGGAAGGAAGAATAAAAAGTAGTGTTTTCCTGCAGGAGTGAGATGGAGGAATTGCAAGAAAAGAGGCAGGAAGCAGGAGAGTGAGAGAAAAGGAAAGAAGAGACATGCAGCCACACGAGGGGTTAGTGAGAGAGGATGGGACAGAGAACAGGATGAGAAGGAAATAAGGCAAGGAAAGGACAGGCAAGGACAGGCAAGGCAAGGCTAGGCTGCAGGACGTTTTAGCTTTGTAGTTTCTAGCCCATTCGTCTTCAGACTAGGAGGAAAGCCAAAAGACCGTATGGATTAGGCCCAAGCAAAAATCCCAGCTACCTGAGACACTTAGACTAAGCCTAAAATATGAAGATCTCTCCATAAGGATGGTTTTTATACTGTACTTCCACAATCTGCTGGCAGTACAAAAAATGAAGCTGCAGATCCCCTTAGGCTGAGGCATGGTGCTTTGGGGCACGGACCATGCATATCACGGGAATATTTCACCATTTCTGCTCTGCTTTTCAGTGTATTACACCAAAACACCCACCTGACGACATCCTTTCAAGAGCAAAGGCAGCAATTTGCAGAATTCCGCTTCTTTGGGGAACTGAGAAATTGCTGAGCTGACAGCAAGTCCTGCAGTGTCCCTGTCACCTGCAGAGTCACCGCATCCTCGCCACGGTAGCGGGCATCGTGAGAAAGGTTCTATGTCAGCTGGGTGTGGCAGCCAGGCGCCCTCTAGGGGATGGGGAGCCTGTCAGCCCCGGGCCTGTCACTGCCTGCTGGCCCTGCTGTCACAAGCCAGGCCTCTGAAAAATTGTCAAACCATGCCCAGACATGGGGCCAATTTGGACCAAAGTCTCCAAGAGACAAGTCGGGAAGAAAGATATGGGACAGCGGGAGAAAGCGAAGAGAGCAGGAGAAAGGGAAGGATGAATAAGAAGTAGTGTTGGGCTGCAGGAGTGAGATGGAGGAATTGCAGGAATAGAGGCAGGAAGCAGGAGAGTGAGAGAAAAGGATAGAAGAGACATGGAGCCAGACGAGGGGTTAGTGAGAGAGGACGGGACAGAGAACAGGATGAGAAGGAAATAAGGCAAGGCAAGGACAGGCAAGGCAAGGCTAGGCACCAGGACATTTTTTTGATTCATAGTTTCTAGCATATTCGTATTCAGACTAGGAGGAAAGCCATAAGACCGTATGGATTAGGCCCAAGCAAAAACCCAGCTATCTGAGACACTTATTCTACGCCTAAAATACAAAGATCTCTCCATAAGGATGGTTTTCGTACTGTACTTCCACAATCTGCTGGCAGTACAAAAACATAAGCTGCAGATCTCCTTAGGCTGAGTCATGGTGCTTTGGGGCAGGGACCATGCATATCATGGGAATATTTCACAGATTCTGCTCTGTTTTCAGTGTCTGACACCAAAACACCCACCTGATGACATCCTTTCAAGAGCAAAGGCAGCAATTTGCAGTTTTCCGCTTCTTAGGGGAAGTGAGAAATTGCTGAGCTGACACCAAGTCCTGCAGTGTCCCTGTCACCTGCAGAGCCACCGCATCCTCGCCACGGTAGCGGGCATTGTGACAAAGGTTCTATGTCAGCTGGGTGTGGCAGCCAGGCGCCCCCTAGGGGATGGGGAGCCTGTCAGCCCTGGGCCTGTCACTGCCTGCTGGCCCTGCTGCCACCAGCCAGGCCTCTGAAAACTTGTCAAACCATTCCAGACTTGGGGCCAGTTTGGCCCAAAGTCTCCAAGAGACAAGTCGGGAAGAAAGATATGGGACAGAAGGAGAAAGCGAAGGGAGCAGGAGAAAGGGAAGGAAGAATAAAAAGTAGTGTTGGGCTGCAGGAGTGAGATGGAGGAATTGCAAGAAAAGAGGCAGGAAGCAGGAGAGTGAGAGAAAAGGATAGAAGAGACATGCAGCCAGACGAGGGCTTAGTGAGAGAGGATGGGACAGAGAACAGGATGAGAAGGACATAAGGCAAGGCTAGGACAGGCAAGGACAGGCAAGGCAAGGCTAGGCTGCAGGACATGTTTTTGCTTTATAGTTTCTAGCACATTCGTCTGCAGACTAGGAGGAAAGCCATAAGACCGTATGGATTAGGCCCAAGCAAAAACCCCAACTACTTGAGACACTTAGACTAGGCCTAAAATACCAAGATCTCTCCATAAGGATGGTTTTTATACTGTACTTCCACAATCTGCTGGCAGTACAAAAAAATAAGCTGCAGATCTCCTTAGGCTGAGTCATGGTGCTTTGGGGCAGGGACCATGCATATCATGGGAATATTTCACAGATTCTGCTCTGTTTTCAGTGTCTGACACCAAAACACCCACCTGATGACATCCTTTCAAGAGCAAAGGCAGCAATTTGCAGAATTCCGCTTCTTAGGGGAAGTGAGAAATTGCTGAGCTGACACCAAGTCCTGCAGTGTCCCTGTCACCTGCAGAGCCACCGCATCCTTGCCATAGTAGTGGGCATTGTGGCAAAGGTTCTATGTCAGCTAGGTGTGGCAGACAGCCGCCCCCTAGGGGATGGGGAGCCTGTCAGCCCCGGGCCTGTCACTGCCTGGTGTCCCTGCTGCCACCAGCCAGGCCTCTGAAAACTTGTCAAACCATGCCCAGACTTGGGGCCAGTTTGGCCCAAAGTCTGCAAGAGACAAGTCGGGAAGAAAGATATGGGACAGAGGGAGAAAGCGAAGGGAGCAGGAGAAAGGGAAGGAAGAATAAAAAGTAGTGTTGGGCTGCAGGAATGAGATGGAGGAATTGCAAGAAAAGAGGCAGGAAGCAGGAGAGTGAGAGAAAAAGATAGAAGAGACATGCAGCCAGACGAGGGCTTAGTGAGAGAGGATGGGACAGAGAATAGGATGAGAAGGACATAAGGCAAGGCTAGGACAGGCAAGGACAGGCAAGGCAAGGCTAGGCTGCAGGACATGTTTTTGCTTTATAGTTTCTAGCACATTCGTCTTCAGACTAGGAGGAAAGCCATAAGACCGTATGGATTAGGCCCAAGCAAAAACCCCAACTACTTGAGACACTTAGACTAGGCCTAAAATACCAAGATCTCTCCATAAGGATGGTTTTTATACTGTACTTCCACAATCTGCTGGCAGTACAAAAAAATAAGCTGCAGATCTCCTTAGGCTGAGTCATGGTGCTTTGGGGCAGGGACCATGCATATCATGGGAATATTTCACAGATTCTGCTCTGTTTTCAGTGTATGACACCAAAACACCCACCTGATGACATCCTTTCAAGAGCAAAGGCAGCAATTTGCAGAATTCCACTTCTTAGGGGAAGTGAGAAATTGCTGAGCTGACACCAAGTCCTGCAGTGTCCCTGTCACCTGCAGAGCCACCGCATCCTTGCCACAGTAGAGGGCATTGTGGCAAAGGTTCTATGTCAGCTAGGTGTGGCAGACAGCCGCCCCCTAGGGGATGGGGAGCCTGTCAGCCCCGGGCCTGTCACTGCCTGGTGTCCCTGCTGCCACCAGCCAGGCCTCTGAAAACTTGTCAAACCATGCCCAGACTTGGGGCCAGTTTGGCCCAAAGTCTCCAAGAGACAAGTCGGGAAGAAAGATATGGGACAGAGGGAGAAAGTGAAGGGAGCAGGAGAAAGGGAAGGAAGTATAAAAAGTAGTGTTGGGCTGCAGGAGTGAGATGGAGGAATTGCAAGAAAAGAGGCAGGAAGCAGGAGAGTGAGAGAAAAAGATAGAAGAGACATGCAGCCAGACGAGGTCTTAGTGAGAGAGGATGGGACAGAGAACAGGATGAGAAGGACATAAGGCAAGGCTAGGACAGGCAAGGACAGGCAAGGCAAGGCTAGGCTGCAGGACATGTTTTTGCTTTATAGTTTCTAGCACATTCGTCTTCAGACTAGGAGGAAAGCCATAAGACCGTATGGATTAGGCCCAAGCAAAAACTCCAACTACTTGAGACACTTAGACTAGGCCTAAAATACCAAGATCTCTCCATAAGGATGGTTTTTATACTGTACTTCCACAATCTGCTGGCAGTACAAAAAAATAAGCTGCAGATCTCCTTAGGCTGAGTCATGGTGCTTTGGGGCAGGGACCATGCATATCATGGGAATATTTCACAGATTCTGCTCTGTTTTCAGTGTCTGACACCAAAACACCCACCTGATGACATCCTTTCAAGAGCAAAGGCAGCAATTTGCAGAATTCCGCTTCTTAGGGGAAGTGAGAAATTGCTGAGCTGACACCAAGTCCTGCAGTGTCCCTGTCACCTGCAGAGCCACCGCATCCTTGCCACAGTAGTGGGCATTGTGGCAAAGGTTCTATGTCAGCTAGGTGTGGCAGACAGCCGCCCCCAGGGGATGGGGAGCCTGTCAGCCCCGGGCCTGTCACTGCCTGGTGTCCCTGCTGCCACCAGCCAGGCCTCTGAAAACTTGTCAAACCATGCCCAGACTTGGGGCCAGTTTGGCCCAAAGTCTGCAAGAGACAAGTCGGGAAGAAAGATATGGGACAGAGGGAGAAAGCGAAGGGAGCAGGAGAAAGGGAAGGAAGAATAAAAAGTAGTGTTGGGCTGCAGGAATGAGATGGAGGAATTGCAAGAAAAGAGGCAGGAAGCAGGAGAGTGAGAGAAAAAGATAGAAGAGACATGCAGCCAGACAAGGGCTTAGTGAGAGAGGATGGGACAGAGAACAGGATGAGAAGGACATAAGGCAAGGCTAGGACAGGCAAGGACAGGCAAGGCAAGGCTAGGCTGCAGGACATGTTTTTGCTTTATAGTTTCTAGCACATTCGTCTTCAGACTAGGAGGAAAGCCATAAGACCGTATGGATTAGGCCCAAGCAAAAACCCCAACTACTTGAGACACTTAGACTAGGCCTAAAATACCAAGATCTCTCCATAAGGATGGTTTTTATACTGTACTTCCACAATCTGCTGGCAGTACAAAAAAATAAGCTGCAGATCTCCTTAGGCTGAGTCATGGTGCTTTGGGGCAGGGACCATGCATATCATGGGAATATTTCACAGATTCTGCTCTGTTTTCAGTGTCTGACACCAAAACACCCACCTGATGACATCCTTTCAAGAGCAAAGGCAGCAATTTGCAGAATTCCGCTTCTTAGGGGAAGTGAGAAATTGCTGAGCTGACACCAAGTCCTGCAGTGTCCCTGTCACCTGCAGAGCCACCGCATCCTCGCCACAGTAGCGGCCATTGTGAAAATGGTTCTATGTCAGCTAGGTGTGGCAGCCAAACGCCCCCTAGGGGATGGGGAGCCTGTCAGCCCCGGGCCTGTCACTGCCTGGTGTCCCTGCTGCCACCAGCCAGGCCTCTGAAAACTTGTCAAACCATGCCCAGACTTGGGGCCAGTTTGGCCCAAAGTCTGCAAGAGACAAGTCGGGAAGAAAGATATGGGACAGAGGGAGAAAGCGAAGGGAGCAGGAGAAAGGGAAGGAAGAATAAAAAGTAGTGTTGGGCTGCAGGAATGAGATGGAGGAATTGCAAGAAAAGAGGCAGGAAGCAGGAGAGTGAGAGAAAAAGATAGAAGAGACATGCAGCCAGACGAGGTCTTAGTGAGAGAGGATGGGACAGAGAACAGGATGAGAAGGACATAAGGCAAGGCTAGGACAGGCAAGGACAGGCAAGGCAAGGCTAGGCTGCAGGACATGTTTTTGCTCTATAGTTTCTAGCACATTCGTCTTCAGACTAGGAGGAAAGCCATAAGACCGTATGGATTAGGCCCAAGCAAAAACCCCAGCTACTTGAGACACTTAGTCTAAGCCTAAAATACCAAGATATCACCATAAGGATGGTTTTTATACTGTACTTCCACAATCTGCTGGCAGTACAAAAAAATAAGCTGCAGATCTCCTTAGGCTGAGTCATGGTGCTTTGGGGCAGGGACCATGCATATCATGGGAATATTTCATAGTTTCTGCTCTGTTTTCAGTGCATGACACCAAAACACCCACCTGATGACATCCTTTCAAGAGCAAAGGCAGCAATTTGCAGAATTCCGCTTCTTAGGGGAAGTGAGAAATTGCTGAGCTGACACCAAGTCCTGCAGTGTCCCTGTCACCTGCAGAGCCACCGCATCCTCGCCACAGTAGCGGCCATTGTGAAAATGGTTCTATGTCAGCTAGGTGTGGCAGCCAAACGCCCCCTAGGGGATGGGGAGCCTGTCAGCCCCGGGCCTGTCACTGCCTGGTGTCCCTGCTGCCACCAGCCAGGCCTCTGAAAACTTGTCAAACCATGCCCAGACTTGGGGCCAGTTTGGCCCAAAGTCTGCAAGAGACAAGTCGGGAAGAAAGATATGGGACAGAGGGAGAAAGCGAAGGGAGCAGGAGAAAGGGAAGGAAGAATAAAAAGTAGTGTTGGGCTGCAGGAATGAGATGGAGGAATTGCAAGAATAGAGGCAGGAAGCAGGAGAGTGAGAGAAAAAGATAGAAGAGACATGCAGCCAGACGAGGGCTTAGTGAGAGAGGATGGGACAGAGAACAGGATGAGAAGGACATAAGGCAAGGCTAGGACAGGCAAGGACAGGCAAGGCAAGGCTAGGCTGCAGGACATGTTTTTGCTTTATAGTTTCTAGCACATTCGTCTTCAGACTAGGAGGAAAGCCATAAGACCGTATGGATTAGGCCCAAGCAAAAACCCCAACTACTTGAGACACTTAGACTAGGCCTAAAATACCAAGATCTCTCCATAAGGATGGTTTTTATACTGTACTTCCACAATCTGCTGGCAGTACAAAAAAATAAGCTGCAGATCTCCTTAGGCTGAGTCATGGTGCTTTGGGGCAGGGACCATGCATATCATGGGAATATTTCACAGATTCTGCTCTGTTTTCAGTGTCTGACACCAAAACACCCACCTGATGACATCCTTTCAAGAGCAAAGGCAGCAATTTGCAGAATTCCGCTTCTTAGGGGAAGTGAGAAATTGCTGAGCTGACACCAAGTCCTGCAGTGTCCCTGTCACCTGCAGAGCCACCGCATCCTTGCCACAGTAGTGGGCATTGTGGCAAAGGTTCTATGTCAGCTAGGTGTGGCAGACAGCCGCCCCCTAGGGGATGGGGAGCCTGTCAGCCCCGGGCCTGTCACTGCCTGGTGTCCCTGCTGCCACCAGCCAGGCCTCTGAAAACTTATCAAACCATGCCCAGACTTGGGGCCAGTTTGGCCCAAAGTCTGCAAGAGACAAGTCGGGAAGAAAGATATGGGACAGAGGGAGAAAGCGAAGGGAGCAGGAGAAAGGGAAGGAAGAATAAAAAGTAGTGTTGGGCTGCAGGAATGAGATGGAGGAATTGCAAGAAAAGAGGCAGGAAGCAGGAGAGTGAGAGAAAAGGAAAAAAGAGACATGCAGCCAGACGAGGGCTTAGTGAGAGAGGATGGGACAGAGAACAGGATGAGAAGGAAATAAGGCAAGGAAAGGACAGGCAAGGACAGGCAAGGCAAGGCTAGGCTGCAGGACGTTTTAGCTTTGTAGTTTCTAGCCCATTCGTCTTCAGACTAGGAGGAAAGCCAAAAGACCGTATGGATTAGGCCCAAGCAAAAATCCCAGCTACCTGAGACACTTAGACTAAGCCTAAAATATGAAGATCTCTCCATAAGGATGGTTTTTATACTGTACTTCCACAATCTGCTGGCAGTACAAAAAATGAAGCTGCAGATCCCCTTAGGCTGAGGCATGGTGCTTTGGGGCACGGACCATGCATATCACGGGAATATTTCACCATTTCTGCTCTGCTTTTCAGTGTATTACACCAAAACACCCACCTGACGACATCCTTTCAAGAGCAAAGGCAGCAATTTGCAGAATTCCGCTTCTTTGGGGAACTGAGAAATTGCTGAGCTGACAGCAAGTCCTGCAGTGTCCCTGTCACCTGCAGAGTCACCGCATCCTCGCCACGGTAGCGGGCATCGTGAGAAAGGTTCTATGTCAGCTGGGTGTGGCAGCCAGGCGCCCTCTAGGGGATGGGGAGCCTGTCAGCCCCGGGCCTGTCACTGCCTGCTGGCCCTGCTGTCACAAGCCAGGCCTCTGAAAAATTGTCAAACCATGCCCAGACATGGGGCCAATTTGGACCAAAGTCTCCAAGAGACAAGTCGGGAAGAAAGATATGGGACAGCGGGAGAAAGCGAAGAGAGCAGGAGAAAGGGAAGGATGAATAAGAAGTAGTGTTGGGCTGCAGGAGTGAGATGGAGGAATTGCAGGAATAGAGGCAGGAAGCAGGAGAGTGAGAGAAAAGGATAGAAGAGACATGGAGCCAGACGAGGGGTTAGTGAGAGAGGACGGGACAGAGAACAGGATGAGAAGGAAATAAGGCAAGGCAAGGACAGGCAAGGCAAGGCTAGGCACCAGGACATTTTTTTGATTCATAGTTTCTAGCATATTCGTATTCAGACTAGGAGGAAAGCCATAAGACCGTATGGATTAGGCCCAAGCAAAAACCCAGCTATCTGAGACACTTATTCTACGCCTAAAATACAAAGATCTCTCCATAAGGATGGTTTTCGTACTGTACTTCCACAATCTGCTGGCAGTACAAAAACATAAGCTGCAGATCTCCTTAGGCTGAGTCATGGTGCTTTGGGGCAGGGACCATGCATATCATGGGAATATTTCACAGATTCTGCTCTGTTTTCAGTGTCTGACACCAAAACACCCACCTGATGACATCCTTTCAAGAGCAAAGGCAGCAATTTGCAGTTTTCCGCTTCTTAGGGGAAGTGAGAAATTGCTGAGCTGACACCAAGTCCTGCAGTGTCCCTGTCACCTGCAGAGCCACCGCATCCTCGCCACGGTAGCGGGCATTGTGACAAAGGTTCTATGTCAGCTGGGTGTGGCAGCCAGGCGCCCCCTAGGGGATGGGGAGCCTGTCAGCCCTGGGCCTGTCACTGCCTGCTGGCCCTGCTGCCACCAGCCAGGCCTCTGAAAACTTGTCAAACCATTCCAGACTTGGGGCCAGTTTGGCCCAAAGTCTCCAAGAGACAAGTCGGGAAGAAAGATATGGGACAGAAGGAGAAAGCGAAGGGAGCAGGAGAAAGGGAAGGAAGAATAAAAAGTAGTGTTGGGCTGCAGGAGTGAGATGGAGGAATTGCAAGAAAAGAGGCAGGAAGCAGGAGAGTGAGAGAAAAGGATAGAAGAGACATGCAGCCAGACGAGGGCTTAGTGAGAGAGGATGGGACAGAGAACAGGATGAGAAGGACATAAGGCAAGGCTAGGACAGGCAAGGACAGGCAAGGCAAGGCTAGGCTGCAGGACATGTTTTTGCTTTATAGTTTCTAGCACATTCGTCTGCAGACTAGGAGGAAAGCCATAAGACCGTATGGATTAGGCCCAAGCAAAAACCCCAACTACTTGAGACACTTAGACTAGGCCTAAAATACCAAGATCTCTCCATAAGGATGGTTTTTATACTGTACTTCCACAATCTGCTGGCAGTACAAAAAAATAAGCTGCAGATCTCCTTAGGCTGAGTCATGGTGCTTTGGGGCAGGGACCATGCATATCATGGGAATATTTCACAGATTCTGCTCTGTTTTCAGTGTCTGACACCAAAACACCCACCTGATGACATCCTTTCAAGAGCAAAGGCAGCAATTTGCAGAATTCCGCTTCTTAGGGGAAGTGAGAAATTGCTGAGCTGACACCAAGTCCTGCAGTGTCCCTGTCACCTGCAGAGCCACCGCATCCTTGCCATAGTAGTGGGCATTGTGGCAAAGGTTCTATGTCAGCTAGGTGTGGCAGACAGCCGCCCCCTAGGGGATGGGGAGCCTGTCAGCCCCGGGCCTGTCACTGCCTGGTGTCCCTGCTGCCACCAGCCAGGCCTCTGAAAACTTGTCAAACCATGCCCAGACTTGGGGCCAGTTTGGCCCAAAGTCTGCAAGAGACAAGTCGGGAAGAAAGATATGGGACAGAGGGAGAAAGCGAAGGGAGCAGGAGAAAGGGAAGGAAGAATAAAAAGTAGTGTTGGGCTGCAGGAATGAGATGGAGGAATTGCAAGAAAAGAGGCAGGAAGCAGGAGAGTGAGAGAAAAAGATAGAAGAGACATGCAGCCAGACGAGGGCTTAGTGAGAGAGGATGGGACAGAGAATAGGATGAGAAGGACATAAGGCAAGGCTAGGACAGGCAAGGACAGGCAAGGCAAGGCTAGGCTGCAGGACATGTTTTTGCTTTATAGTTTCTAGCACATTCGTCTTCAGACTAGGAGGAAAGCCATAAGACCGTATGGATTAGGCCCAAGCAAAAACCCCAACTACTTGAGACACTTAGACTAGGCCTAAAATACCAAGATCTCTCCATAAGGATGGTTTTTATACTGTACTTCCACAATCTGCTGGCAGTACAAAAAAATAAGCTGCAGATCTCCTTAGGCTGAGTCATGGTGCTTTGGGGCAGGGACCATGCATATCATGGGAATATTTCACAGATTCTGCTCTGTTTTCAGTGTATGACACCAAAACACCCACCTGATGACATCCTTTCAAGAGCAAAGGCAGCAATTTGCAGAATTCCACTTCTTAGGGGAAGTGAGAAATTGCTGAGCTGACACCAAGTCCTGCAGTGTCCCTGTCACCTGCAGAGCCACCGCATCCTTGCCACAGTAGAGGGCATTGTGGCAAAGGTTCTATGTCAGCTAGGTGTGGCAGACAGCCGCCCCCTAGGGGATGGGGAGCCTGTCAGCCCCGGGCCTGTCACTGCCTGGTGTCCCTGCTGCCACCAGCCAGGCCTCTGAAAACTTGTCAAACCATGCCCAGACTTGGGGCCAGTTTGGCCCAAAGTCTCCAAGAGACAAGTCGGGAAGAAAGATATGGGACAGAGGGAGAAAGTGAAGGGAGCAGGAGAAAGGGAAGGAAGTATAAAAAGTAGTGTTGGGCTGCAGGAGTGAGATGGAGGAATTGCAAGAAAAGAGGCAGGAAGCAGGAGAGTGAGAGAAAAAGATAGAAGAGACATGCAGCCAGACGAGGTCTTAGTGAGAGAGGATGGGACAGAGAACAGGATGAGAAGGACATAAGGCAAGGCTAGGACAGGCAAGGACAGGCAAGGCAAGGCTAGGCTGCAGGACATGTTTTTGCTTTATAGTTTCTAGCACATTCGTCTTCAGACTAGGAGGAAAGCCATAAGACCGTATGGATTAGGCCCAAGCAAAAACTCCAACTACTTGAGACACTTAGACTAGGCCTAAAATACCAAGATCTCTCCATAAGGATGGTTTTTATACTGTACTTCCACAATCTGCTGGCAGTACAAAAAAATAAGCTGCAGATCTCCTTAGGCTGAGTCATGGTGCTTTGGGGCAGGGACCATGCATATCATGGGAATATTTCACAGATTCTGCTCTGTTTTCAGTGTCTGACACCAAAACACCCACCTGATGACATCCTTTCAAGAGCAAAGGCAGCAATTTGCAGAATTCCGCTTCTTAGGGGAAGTGAGAAATTGCTGAGCTGACACCAAGTCCTGCAGTGTCCCTGTCACCTGCAGAGCCACCGCATCCTTGCCACAGTAGTGGGCATTGTGGCAAAGGTTCTATGTCAGCTAGGTGTGGCAGACAGCCGCCCCCAGGGGATGGGGAGCCTGTCAGCCCCGGGCCTGTCACTGCCTGGTGTCCCTGCTGCCACCAGCCAGGCCTCTGAAAACTTGTCAAACCATGCCCAGACTTGGGGCCAGTTTGGCCCAAAGTCTGCAAGAGACAAGTCGGGAAGAAAGATATGGGACAGAGGGAGAAAGCGAAGGGAGCAGGAGAAAGGGAAGGAAGAATAAAAAGTAGTGTTGGGCTGCAGGAATGAGATGGAGGAATTGCAAGAAAAGAGGCAGGAAGCAGGAGAGTGAGAGAAAAAGATAGAAGAGACATGCAGCCAGACAAGGGCTTAGTGAGAGAGGATGGGACAGAGAACAGGATGAGAAGGACATAAGGCAAGGCTAGGACAGGCAAGGACAGGCAAGGCAAGGCTAGGCTGCAGGACATGTTTTTGCTTTATAGTTTCTAGCACATTCGTCTTCAGACTAGGAGGAAAGCCATAAGACCGTATGGATTAGGCCCAAGCAAAAACCCCAACTACTTGAGACACTTAGACTAGGCCTAAAATACCAAGATCTCTCCATAAGGATGGTTTTTATACTGTACTTCCACAATCTGCTGGCAGTACAAAAAAATAAGCTGCAGATCTCCTTAGGCTGAGTCATGGTGCTTTGGGGCAGGGACCATGCATATCATGGGAATATTTCACAGATTCTGCTCTGTTTTCAGTGTCTGACACCAAAACACCCACCTGATGACATCCTTTCAAGAGCAAAGGCAGCAATTTGCAGAATTCCGCTTCTTAGGGGAAGTGAGAAATTGCTGAGCTGACACCAAGTCCTGCAGTGTCCCTGTCACCTGCAGAGCCACCGCATCCTCGCCACAGTAGCGGCCATTGTGAAAATGGTTCTATGTCAGCTAGGTGTGGCAGCCAAACGCCCCCTAGGGGATGGGGAGCCTGTCAGCCCCGGGCCTGTCACTGCCTGGTGTCCCTGCTGCCACCAGCCAGGCCTCTGAAAACTTGTCAAACCATGCCCAGACTTGGGGCCAGTTTGGCCCAAAGTCTGCAAGAGACAAGTCGGGAAGAAAGATATGGGACAGAGGGAGAAAGCGAAGGGAGCAGGAGAAAGGGAAGGAAGAATAAAAAGTAGTGTTGGGCTGCAGGAATGAGATGGAGGAATTGCAAGAAAAGAGGCAGGAAGCAGGAGAGTGAGAGAAAAAGATAGAAGAGACATGCAGCCAGACAAGGGCTTAGTGAGAGAGGATGGGACAGAGAACAGGATGAGAAGGACATAAGGCAAGGCTAGGACAGGCAAGGACAGGCAAGGCAAGGCTAGGCTGCAGGACATGTTTTTGCTCTATAGTTTCTAGCACATTCGTCTTCAGACTAGGAGGAAAGCCATAAGACCGTATGGATTAGGCCCAAGCAAAAACCCCAACTACTTGAGACACTTAGACTAGGCCTAAAATACCAAGATCTCTCCATAAGGATGGTTTTTATACTGTACTTCCACAATCTGCTGGCAGTACAAAAAAATAAGCTGCAGATCTCCTTAGGCTGAGTCATGGTGCTTTGGGGCAGGGACCATGCATATCATGGGAATATTTCACAGATTCTGCTCTGTTTTCAGTGTCTGACACCAAAACACCCACCTGATGACATCCTTTCAAGAGCAAAGGCAGCAATTTGCAGAATTCCGCTTCTTAGGGGAAGTGAGAAATTGCTGAGCTGACACCAAGTCCTGCAGTGTCCCTGTCACCTGCAGAGCCACCGCATCCTCGCCACAGTAGCGGCCATTGTGAAAATGGTTCTATGTCAGCTAGGTGTGGCAGCCAAACGCCCCCTAGGGGATGGGGAGCCTGTCAGCCCCGGGCCTGTCACTGCCTGGTGTCCCTGCTGCCACCAGCCAGGCCTCTGAAAACTTGTCAAACCATGCCCAGACTTGGGGCCAGTTTGGCCCAAAGTCTGCAAGAGACAAGTCGGGAAGAAAGATATGGGACAGAGGGAGAAAGCGAAGGGAGCAGGAGAAAGGGAAGGAAGAATAAAAAGTAGTGTTGGGCTGCAGGAATGAGATGGAGGAATTGCAAGAAAAGAGGCAGGAAGCAGGAGAGTGAGAGAAAAAGATAGAAGAGACATGCAGCCAGACGAGGTCTTAGTGAGAGAGGATGGGACAGAGAACAGGATGAGAAGGACATAAGGCAAGGCTAGGACAGGCAAGGACAGGCAAGGCAAGGCTAGGCTGCAGGACATGTTTTTGCTCTATAGTTTCTAGCACATTCGTCTTCAGACTAGGAGGAAAGCCATAAGACCGTATGGATTAGGCCCAAGCAAAAACCCCAGCTACTTGAGACACTTAGTCTAAGCCTAAAATACCAAGATATCACCATAAGGATGGTTTTTATACTGTACTTCCACAATCTGCTGGCAGTACAAAAAAATAAGCTGCAGATCTCCTTAGGCTGAGTCATGGTGCTTTGGGGCAGGGACCATGCATATCATGGGAATATTTCATAGTTTCTGCTCTGTTTTCAGTGCATGACACCAAAACACCCACCTGATGACATCCTTTCAAGAGCAAAGGCAGCAATTTGCAGAATTCCGCTTCTTAGGGGAAGTGAGAAATTGCTGAGCTGACACCAAGTCCTGCAGTGTCCCTGTCACCTGCAGAGCCACCGCATCCTCGCCACAGTAGCGGCCATTGTGAAAATGGTTCTATGTCAGCTAGGTGTGGCAGCCAAACGCCCCCTAGGGGATGGGGAGCCTGTCAGCCCCGGGCCTGTCACTGCCTGGTGTCCCTGCTGCCACCAGCCAGGCCTCTGAAAACTTGTCAAACCATGCCCAGACTTGGGGCCAGTTTGGCCCAAAGTCTGCAAGAGACAAGTCGGGAAGAAAGATATGGGACAGAGGGAGAAAGCGAAGGGAGCAGGAGAAAGGGAAGGAAGAATAAAAAGTAGTGTTGGGCTGCAGGAATGAGATGGAGGAATTGCAAGAATAGAGGCAGGAAGCAGGAGAGTGAGAGAAAAAGATAGAAGAGACATGCAGCCAGACGAGGGCTTAGTGAGAGAGGATGGGACAGAGAACAGGATGAGAAGGACATAAGGCAAGGCTAGGACAGGCAAGGACAGGCAAGGCAAGGCTAGGCTGCAGGACATGTTTTTGCTTTATAGTTTCTAGCACATTCGTCTTCAGACTAGGAGGAAAGCCATAAGACCGTATGGATTAGGCCCAAGCAAAAACCCCAACTACTTGAGACACTTAGACTAGGCCTAAAATACCAAGATCTCTCCATAAGGATGGTTTTTATACTGTACTTCCACAATCTGCTGGCAGTACAAAAAAATAAGCTGCAGATCTCCTTAGGCTGAGTCATGGTGCTTTGGGGCAGGGACCATGCATATCATGGGAATATTTCACAGATTCTGCTCTGTTTTCAGTGTCTGACACCAAAACACCCACCTGATGACATCCTTTCAAGAGCAAAGGCAGCAATTTGCAGAATTCCGCTTCTTAGGGGAAGTGAGAAATTGCTGAGCTGACACCAAGTCCTGCAGTGTCCCTGTCACCTGCAGAGCCACCGCATCCTTGCCACAGTAGTGGGCATTGTGGCAAAGGTTCTATGTCAGCTAGGTGTGGCAGACAGCCGCCCCCTAGGGGATGGGGAGCCTGTCAGCCCCGGGCCTGTCACTGCCTGGTGTCCCTGCTGCCACCAGCCAGGCCTCTGAAAACTTATCAAACCATGCCCAGACTTGGGGCCAGTTTGGCCCAAAGTCTGCAAGAGACAAGTCGGGAAGAAAGATATGGGACAGAGGGAGAAAGCGAAGGGAGCAGGAGAAAGGGAAGGAAGAATAAAAAGTAGTGTTGGGCTGCAGGAATGAGATGGAGGAATTGCAAGAAAAGAGGCAGGAAGCAGGAGAGTGAGAGAAAAGGAAAAAAGAGACATGCAGCCAGACGAGGGCTTAGTGAGAGAGGATGGGACAGAGAACAGGATGAGAAGGACATAAGGCAAGGCTAGGACAGGCAAGGACAGGCAAGGCAAGGCTAGGCTGCAGGACATGTTTTTGCTTTATAGTTTCTAGCACATTCGTCTTCAGACTAGGAGGAAAGCCATAAGACCGTATGGATTAGGCCCAAGCAAAAACCCCAGCTACTTGAGACACTTAGTCTAAGCCTAAAATACGAAGATATCACCATAAGGATGGTTTTTATACTGTACTTCCACAATCTGCTGGCAGTACAAAAAAATAAGCTGCAGATCTCCTTAGGCTGAGTCATGGTGCTTTGGGGCAGGGACCATGCATATCATGGGAATATTTCATAGTTTCTGCTCTGTTTTCAGTGTATGACACCAAAACACCCGCCTGATGACATCCTTTCAAGAGCAAAGGCAGCAATTTGCAGAATTCCGCTTCTTAGGGGAAGTGAGAAATTGCTGAGCTGACACCAAGTCCTGCAGTGTCCCTGTCACCTGCAGAGCCACCGCATCCTCGCCACAGTAGCGGCCATTGTGAAAATGGTTCTATGTCAGCTAGGTGTGGCAGCCAAACGCCCCCTAGGGGATGGGGAGCCGGTCAGCCCCGGGCCTGTCACTGCCTGGTGTCCCTGCTGCCACCAGCCAGGCCTCTGAAAACTTGTCAAACCATGCCCAGACTTGGGGCCAGTTTGGCCCAAAGTCTCCAAGAGACAAGTCGGGAAGAAAGATATGGGACAGAGGGAGAAAGCGAAGGGAGCAGGAGAAAGGGAAGGAAGAATAAAAAGTAGTGTTGGGCTGCAGGAGTGAGATGGAGGAATTGCAAGAATAGAGGCAGGAAGCAGGAGAGTGAGAGAAAAAGATAGAAGAGACATGCAGCCAGACGAGGGCTTAGTGAGAGAGGATGGGACAGAGAACAGGATGAGAAGGACATAAGGCAAGGCTAGGACAGGCAAGGACAGGCAAGGCAAGGCTAGGCTGCAGGACATGTTTTTGCTTTATAGTTTCTAGCACATTCGTCTTCAGACTAGGAGGAAAGGCATAAGACCGTATGGATTAGGCCCAAGCAAAAACCCCAACTACTTGAGACACTTAGACTAGGCCTAAAATACCAAGATCTCTCCATAAGGATGGTTTTTATACTGTACTTCCACAATCTGCTGGCAGTACAAAAAAAGAAGCTGCAGATCTCCTTAGGCTGAGTCATGGTGCTTTGGGGCAGGGACCATGCATATCATGGGAATATTTCACAGATTCTGCTCTGTTTTCAGTGTATGACACCAAAACACCCACCTGATGACATCCTTTCAAAAGCAAAGGCAGCAATTTGCAGAATTCCGCTTCTTAGGGGAAGTGAGAAATTGCTGAGCTGACACCAAGTCCTGCAGTGTCCCTGTCACCTGCAGAGCCACCGCATCCTTGCCACAGTAGTGGGCATTGTGGCAAAGGTTCTATGTCAGCTAGGTGTGGCAGACAGCCGCCCCCTAGGGGATGGGGAGCCTGTCAGCCCCGGGCCTGTCACTGCCTGGTGTCCCTGCTGCCACCAGCCAGGCCTCTGAAAACTTGTCAAACCATGCCCAGACTTGGGGCCAGTTTGGCCCAAAGTCTCCAAGAGACAAGTCGGGAAGAAAGATATGGGACAGAGGGAGAAAGCGAAGGGAGCAGGAGAAAGGGAAGGAAGAATAAAAAGTAGTGTTGGGCTGCAGGAGTGAGATGGAGGAATTGCAAGAATAGAGGCAGGAAGCAGGAGAGTGAGAGAAAAGGATAGAAGAGACATGCAGCCAGACGAGGGCTTAGTGAGAGAGGATGGGACAGAGAACAGGATGAGAAGGACATAAGGCAAGGCTAGGACAGGCAAGGACAGGCAAGGCAAGGCTAGGCTGCAGGACATGTTTTTGCTTTATAGTTTCTAGCACATTCGTCTTCAGACTAGGAGGAAAGCCATAAGACCGTATGGATTAGGCCCAAGCAAAATCCCTAGCTACTTGAGACACTTAGTCTAAGCCTAAAATACGACCATCTCTCCATAAGGATGGTTTTTATCCTGTACTTCCACAATCTGCTGGCAGTACAAAAAAATAAGCTGCAGATCTCCTTAGGCTGAGTCATGGTGCTTTGGGGCAGGGACCATGCATATCATGGGAATATTTCACAGTTTCTGCTCTGTTTTCAGTGTATGACACCAAAACACCCACCTGATGACATCCTTTCAAGAGCAAAGGCAGCAATTTGCAGAATTCCGCTTCTTAGGGGAAGTGAGAAATTGCTGAGCTGACACCAAGTCCTGCAGTGTCCCTGTCACCTGCAGAGCCACCGCATCCTCGCCACGGTAGCGGGCATTGTGACAAAGGTTCTATGTCAGCTGGGTGTGGCAGCCAGGCGCCCCCTAGGCGATGGGGAGCCTGTCAGCCCCGGGCCTGTCACTGCCTGGTGTCCCTGCTGCCACCAGCCAGGCCTCTGAAAACTTGTCAAACCATGCCCAGACTTGGGGCCAGTTTGGCCCAAAGTCTGCAAGAGACAAGTCGGGAAGAAAGATATGGGACAGAGGGAGAAAGCGAAGGGAGCAGGAGAAAGGGAAGGAAGAATAAAAAGTAGTGTTGGGCTGCAGGAATGAGATGGAGGAATTGCAAGAATAGAGGCAGGAAGCAGGAGAGTGAGAGAAAAAGATAGAAGAGACATGCAGCCAGACGAGGGCTTAGTGAGAGAGGATGGGACAGAGAACAGGATGAGAAGGACATAAGGCAAGGCTAGGACAGGCAAGGACAGGCAAGGCAAGGCTAGGCTGCAGGACATGTTTTTGCTTTATAGTTTCTAGCACATTCGTCTTAAAACTAGGAGGAAAGCCATAAGACCGTATGGATTAGGCCCAAGCAAAAACCCCAACTACTTGAGACACTTAGACTAGGCCTAAAATACCAAGATCTCTCCATAAGGATGGTTTTTATACTGTACTTCCACAATCTGCTGGCAGTACAAAAAAAGAAGCTGCAGATCTCCTTAGGCTGAGTCATGGTGCTTTGGGGCAGGGACCATGCATATCATGGGAATATTTCACAGTTTCTGCTCTGTTTTCAGTGTATGACACCAAAACACCCACCTGATGACATCCTTTCAAGAGCAAAGGCAGCAATTTGCAGAATTCCGCTTCTTAGGGGAAGTGAGAAATTGCTGAGCTGACACCAAGTCCTGCAGTGTCCCTGTCACCTGCAGAGCCACCGCATCCTTGCCACAGTAGTGGGCATTGTGGCAAAGGTTCTATGTCAGCTAGGTGTGGCAGACAGCCGCCCCCTAGGGGATGGGGAGCCTGTCAGCCCCGGGCCTGTCACTGCCTGGTGTCCCTGCTGCCACCAGCCAGGCCTCTGAAAACTTGTCAAACCATGCCCAGACTTGGGGCCAGTTTGGCCCAAAGTCTGCAAGAGACAAGTCGGGAAGAAAGATATGGGACAGAGGGAGAAAGCGAAGGGAGCAGGAGAAAGGGAAGGAAGAATAAAAAGTAGTGTTGGGCTGCAGGAGTGAGATGGAGGAATTGCAAGAAAAGAGGCAGGAAGCAGGAGAGTGAGAGAAAAGGATAGAAGAGACATGCAGCCAGACGAGGGCTTAGTGAGAGAGGATGGGACAGAGAACAGGATGAGAAGGACATAAGGCAAGGCTAGGACAGGCAAGGACAGGCAAGGCAAGGCTAGGCTGCAGGACATGTTTTTGCTTTATAGTTTCTAGCACATTCGTCTTCAGACTAGGAGGAAAGCCATAAGACAGTATGGATTAGGCCCAAGCAAAAACCCTAGCTACTTGAGACACTTAGACTAAGCCTAAAATATGACCATCTCTCCATAAGGATGGTTTTTATCCTGTACTTCCACAATCTGCTGGCAATACAAAAAAATAAGCTGCAGATCTCCTTAGGCTGAGTCATGGTGCTTTGGGGCAGGGACCATGCATATCATGGGAATATTTCACAGTTTCTGCTCTGTTTTCAGTGCATGACACCAAAACACCCACCTGATGCCATCCTTTCAAGAGCAAAGGCAGCAATTTGCAGAATTCCGCTTCTTAGGGGAAGTGAGAAATTGCTGAGCTGACACCAAGTCCTGCAGTGTCCCTGTCACCTGCAGAGCCACCGCATCCTTGCCACAGTAGTGGGCATTGTGGCAAAGGTTCTATGTCAGCTAGGTGTGGCAGACAGCCGCCCCCTAGGGGATGGGGAGCCTGTCAGCCCCGGGCCTGTCACTGCCTGGTGTCCCTGCTGCCACCAGCCAGGCCTCTGAAAACTTGTCAAACCATGCCCAGACTTGGGGCCAGTTTGGCCCAAAGTCTCCAAGAGACAAGTCGGGAAGAAAGATATGGGACAGAGGGAGAAAGCGAAGGGAGCAGGAGAAAGGGAAGGAAGAATAAAAAGTAGTGTTGGGCTGCAGGAGTGAGATGGAGGAATTGCAAGAAAAGAGGCAGGAAGCAGGAGAGTGAGAGAAAAGGATAGAAGAGACATGCAGCCAGACGAGGGCTTAGTGAGAGAGGATGGGACAGAGAACAGGATGAGAAGGACATAAGGCAAGGCTAGGACAGGCAAGGACAGGCAAGGCAAGGCTAGGCTGCAGGACATGTTTTTGCTTTATAGTTTCTAGCACATTCGTCTTCAGACTAGGAGGAAAGCCATAAGACAGTATGGATTAGGCCCAAGCAAAAACCCTAGCTACTTGAGACACTTAGACTAAGCCTAAAATATGACCATCTCTCCATAAGGATGGTTTTTATCCTGTACTTCCACAATCTGCTGGCAATACAAAAAAATAAGCTGCAGATCTCCTTAGGCTGAGTCATGGTGCTTTGGGGCAGGGACCATGCATATCATGGGAATATTTCACAGTTTCTGCTCTGTTTTCAGTGCATGACACCAAAACACCCACCTGATGCCATCCTTTCAAGAGCAAAGGCAGCAATTTGCAGAATTCCGCTTCTTAGGGGAAGTGAGAAATTGCTGAGCTGACACCAAGTCCTGCAGTGTCCCTGTCACCTGCAGAGCCACCGCATCCTCGCCACGGTAGCGGGCATTGTGACAAAGGTTCTATGTCAGCTGGGTGTGTCAGCCAGGCGCCCCCTAGGTGATGGGGAGCCTGTCAGCCCCGGGCCTGTCACTGCCTGGTGTCCCTGCTGCCACCAGCCAGGCCTCTGAAAACTTGTCAAACCATGCCCAGACTTGGGGCCAGTTTGGCCCAAAGTCTCCAAGAGACAAGTCGGGAAGAAAGATATGGGACAGAGGGAGAAAGCGAAGGGAGCAGGAGAAAGGGAAGGAAGAATAAAAAGTAGTGTTGGGCTGCAGGAGTGAGATGGAGGAATTGCAAGAAAAGAGGCAGGAAGCAGGAGAGTGAGAGAAAAGGAGAGACATGCAGCCAGACGAGGGCTTAGTGAGAGAGGATGGGACAGAGAACAGGATGAGAAGGAAATAAGGCAAGGCAAGGACAGGCAAGGACAGGCAAGGCAAGGCTAGGCTGCAGGACATGTTTTTGCTTTATAGTTTCTAGCACATTCGTCTTCAGACTAGGAGGAAAGCCATAAGACCGTATGGATTAGGCCCAAGCAAAAACCCCAGCTACTTGAGACACTTAGTCTAAGTCTAAAATACGAAGATATCACCATAAGGATGATTTTTATACTGTACTTCCACAATCTGCTGGCAGTACAAAAAAATAAGCTGCAGATCTCCTTAGGCTGAGTCATGGTGCTTTGGGGCAGGGACCATGCATATCATGGGAATATTTCACAGTTTCTGCTCTGTTTTCAGTGCATGACACCAAAACACCCACCTGATGCCATCCTTTCAAGAGCAAAGGCAGCAATTTGCAGAATTCCGCTTCTTAGGGGAAGTGAGAAATTGCTGAGCTGACACCAAGTCCTGCAGTGTCCCTGTCACCTGCAGAGCCACCGCATCCTCGCCACGGTAGCGGGCATTGTGACAAAGGTTCTATGTCAGCTGGGTGTGTCAGCCAGGCGCCCCCTAGGTGATGGGGAGCCTGTCAGCCCCGGGCCTGTCACTGCCTGGTGTCCCTGCTGCCACCAGCCAGGCCTCTGAAAACTTGTCAAACCATGCCCAGACTTGGGGCCAGTTTGGCCCAAAGTCTCCAAGAGACAAGTCGGGAAGAAAGATATGGGACAGAGGGAGAAAGCGAAGGGAGCAGGAGAAAGGGAAGGAAGAATAAAAAGTAGTGTTGGGCTGCAGGAATGAGATGGAGGAATTGCAAGAAAAGAGGCAGGAAGCAGGAGAGTGAGAGAAAAGGAGAGACATGCAGCCAGACGAGGGCTTAGTGAGAGAGGATGGGACAAAGAACAGGATGAGAAGGAAATAAGGCAAGGCAAGGACAGGCAAGGACAGGCAAGGCAAGGCTAGGCTGCAGGACATGTTTTTGCTTTATAGTTTCTAGCACGTTCGTCTTCAGACTAGGAGGAAAGCCATAAGACCGTATGGATTAGGCCCAAGCAAAAACCCCAGCTACTTGAGACACTTAGTCTAAGTCTAAAATACGAAGATATCACCATAAGGATGGTTTTTATACTGTACTTCCACAATCTGCTGGCAGTACAAAAAAATAAGCTGCAGATCTCCTTAGGCTGAGTCATGGTGCTTTGGGGCAGGGACCATGCATATCATGGGAATATTTCACAGTTTCTGCTCTGTTTTCAGTGTATGACACCAAAACACCCACCTGATGACATCCTTTCAAGAGCAAAGGCAGCAATTTGCAGAATTCCGCTCCTTAGGGGAAGTGAGAAATTGCTGAGCTGACACCAAGTCCTGCAGTGTCCCTGTCACCTGCAGAGCCACCGCATCCTCGCCACGGTAGCGGGCATTGTGACAAAGGTTCTATGTCAGCTAGGTGTGGCAGCCAAACGCCCCCTAGGGGATGGGGAGCCTGTCAGCCCTGGGCCTGTCACTGCCTGGTGTCCCTGCTGCCACCAGCCAGGCCTCTGAAAACTTGTCAAACCATGCCCAGACTTGGGGCCAGTTTGGCCCAAAGTCTGCAAGAGACAAGTCGGGAAGAAAGATATGGGACAGAGGGAGAAAGCGAAGGGAGCAGGAGAAAGGGAAGGAAGAATAAAAAGTAGTGTTGGGCTGCAGGAGTGAGAAGGAGGAATTGCAAGAAAAGAGGCAGGAAGCAGGAGAGTGAGAGAAAAGGAGAGACATGCAGCCAGACGAGGGCTTAGTGAGAGAGGATGGGACAGAGAACAGGATGAGAAGGACATAAGGCAAGGCTAGGACAGGCAAGGACAGGCAAGGCAAGGCTAGGCTGCAGGACATGTTTTTGCTTTATAGTTTCTAGCACATTCGTCTTCAGACTAGGAGGAAAGCCATAAGACCGTATGGATTAGGCCCAAGCAAAATCCCTAGCTACTTGAGACACTTAGTCTAAGCCTAAAATACGACCATCTCTCCATAAGGATGGTTTTTATCCTGTACTTCCACAATCTGCTGGCAGTACAAAAAAATAAGCTGCAGATCTCCTTAGGCTGAGTCATGGTGCTTTGGGGCAGGGACCATGCATATCATGGGAATATTTCACAGTTTCTGCTCTGTTTTCAGTGTATGACACCAAAACACCCACCTGATGACATCCTTTCAAGAGCAAAGGCAGCAATTTGCAGAATTCCGCTTCCTAGGGGAAGTGAAAAATTGCTGAGCTGACACCAAGTCCTGCAGTGTCCCTGTCACCTGCAGAGCCACCGCATCCTCGCCACGGTAGCGGGCATTGTGACAAAGGTTCTATGTCAGCTGGGTGTGGCAGCCAGGCGCCCCCTAGGCGATGGGGAGCCTGTCAGCCCCGGGCCTGTCACTGCCTGCTGGCCCTGCTGCCACCAGCCAGGCCTCTGAAAACTTCTCAAACCATGCCCAGACTTGGGGCCAGTTTGGCCCAAAGTCTCCAAGAGACAAGTCGGGAAGAAAGATATGGGACAGAGGGAGAAAGCGAAGGGAGCAGGAGAAAGTGAAGGAAGAATAAAAAGTAGTGTTGGGCTGCAGGAGTGAGATGGAGGAATTGCAAGAAAAGAGGCAGGAAGCAGGAGAGTGAGAGAAAAGGATAGAAGAGACATGCAGCCAGACGAGGGCTTAGTGAGAGAGGATGGGACAGAGAATAGGATGAGAAGGACATAAGGCAAGGCTAGGACAGGCAAGGACAGGCAAGGCAAGGCTAGGCTGCAGGACATGTTTTTGCTTTATAGTTTCTAGCACATTCGTCTTCAGACTAGGAGGAAAGCCATAAGACCGTATGGATTAGGCCCAAGCAAAAACCCCAGCTACTTGAGACACTTAGTCTAAGCCTAAAATACGAAGATATCACCATAAGGATGGTTTTTATACTGTACTTCCACAATCTGCTGGCAGTACAAAAAAATAAGCTGCAGATCTCCTTAGGCTGAGTCATGGTGCTTTGGGGCAGGGACCATGCATATCATGGGCATATTTCACAGTTTCTGCTCTGTTTTCAGTGTATGACACCAAAACACCCACCTGATGACATCCTTTCAAGAGCAAAGGCAGCAATTTGCAGAATTCCGCTTCTTAGGGGAAGTGAGAAATTGCTGAGCTGACACCAAGTCCTGCAGTGTCCCTGTCACCTGCAGAGCCACCGCATCCTCGCCACGGTAGCGGGCATTGTGACAAAGGTTCTATGTCAGCTGGGTGTGGCAGCCAGGCGCCCCCTAGGCGATGGGGAGCCTGTCAGCCCCGGGCCTGTCACTGCCTGGTGTCCCTGCTGCCACCAGCCAGGCCTCTGAAAACTTGTCAAACCATGCCCAGACTTGGGGCCAGTTTGGCCCAAAGTCTCCAAGAGACAAGTCGGGAAGAAAGATATGGGACAGAGGGAGAAAGCGAAGGGAACAGGAGAAAGGGAAGGAAGAATAAAAAGTAGTGTTGGGCTGCAGGAGTGAGATGGAGGAATTGCAAGAAAAGAGGCAGGAAGCAGGAGAGTTAGAGAAAAGGAAAGAAGAGACATGCAGCCAAACGAGGGCTTAGTGAGAGAGGATGGGATAGAGAAGAGGATGAGAAGGAAATAAGGCAAGGCTAGGACAGGCAAGGACAGGCAAGGCAAGGCTAGGCTGCAGGACATGTTTTTGCTTTATAGTTTCTAGAACATTCGTCTTCAGACTAGGAGGAAAGCCATAAGACCGTATGGATTAGGCCCAAGCAAAAACCCCAGCTACTTGAGACACTTAGACTAAACCTAAAATACCAAGATCTCTCCATAAGGATGGTTTTTATACTGTACTTCCACAATCTGCTGGCAGTACAAAAAAATAAGCTGCAGATCTCATTAGGCTGAGTCATGGTGCTTTGGGGCAGGGACCATGCATATCATGGGAATATTTCACAGTTTCTGCTCTGTTTTCAGTGTCTGACACCAAAACACCCACCTGATGACATCCTTTCAAGAGCAAAGGCAGCAATTTGCAGAATTCCGCTTCTTAGGGGAAGTGAGAAATTGCTGAGCTGACACCAAGTCCTGCAGTGTCCCTGTCACCTGCAGAGCCACCGCATCCTCGCCACAGTAGCGGGCATTGTGACAAAGGTTCTATGTCAGCTGGGTGTGGCAGCCAGGCGCCCCCTAGGCGATGGGGAGCCTGTCAGCCCCGGGCCTGTCACTGCCTGGTGTCCCTGCTGCCACCAGCCAGGCCTCTGAAAACTTGTCAAACCATGCCCAGACTTGGGGCCAGTTTGGCCCAAAGTCTCCAAGAGACAAGTCGGGAAGAAAGATATGGGACAGAGGGAGAAAGCGAAGGGAGCAGGAGAAAGGGAAGGAAGAATAAAAAGTAGTGTTGGGCTGCAGGAGTGAGATGGAGGAATTGCAAGAAAAGAGGCAGGAAGCAGGAGAGTTAGAGAAAAGGAAAGAAGAGACATGCAGCCAGACGAGGGCTTAGTGAGAGAGGATGGGATAGAGAAGAGGATGAGAAGGAAATAAGGCAAGGCTAGGACAGGCAAGGACAGGCAAGGCAAGGCTAGGCTGCAGGACATGTTTTTGCTTTATAGTTTCTAGCACATTCGTCTTCAGACTAGGAGGAAAGCCATAAGACCGTATGGATTAGGCCCAAGCAAAAACCCCAGCTACTTGAGACACTTAGACTAAGCCTAAAATACCAAGATCTCTCCATAAGGATGGTTTTTATACTGTACTTCCACAATCTGCTGGCAGTACAAAAAAATAACCTGCAGATCTCCTTAGGCTGAGTCATGGTGCTTTGGGGCAGGGACCATGCATATCATGGGAATATTTCACAGTTTCTGCTCTGTTTTCAGTGTCTGACACCAAAACACCCACCTGATGACATCCTTTCAAGAGCAAAGGCAGCAATTTGCAGAATTCCGCTTCTTAGGGGAAGTGAGAAATTGCTGAGCTGACACCAAGTCCTGCAGTGTCCCTGTCACCTGCAGAGCCACCGCATCCTCGCCACAGTAGCGGGCATTGTGACAAAGGTTCTATGTCAGCTGGGTGTGGCAGCCAGGCGCCCCCTAGGCGATGGGGAGCCTGTCAGCCCCGGGCCTGTCACTGCCTGCTGGCCCTGCTGCCACCAGCCAGGCCTCTGAAAACTTGTCAAACCATGCCCAGACTTGGGGCCAGTTTGGCCCAAAGTCTCCAAGAGACAAGTCGGGAAGAAAGATATGGGACAGAGGGAGAAAGCGAAGGGAGCAGGAGAAAGGGAAGGAAGAATAAAAAGTAGTGTTGGGCTGCAGGAGTGAGATGGAGGAATTGCAAGAAAAGAGGCAGGAAGCAGGAGAGTTAGAGAAAAGGAAAGAAGAGACATGCAGCCAGACGAGGGCTTAGTGAGAGAGGATGGGATAGAGAAGAGGATGAGAAGGAAATAAGGCAAGGCTAGGACAGGCAAGGACAGGCAAGGCAAGGCTAGGCTGCAGGACATGTTTTTGCTTTATAGTTTCTAGCACATTCGTCTTCAGACGAGGAGGAAAGCCATAAGACCGTATGGATTAGGCCCAAGCAAAAACCCCAGCTACTTGAGACACTTAGACTAAACCTAAAATACCAAGATCTCTCCATAAGGATGGTTTTATACTGTACTTCCACAATCTGATGGCAGTACAAAAAAATAAGCTGCAGATCTCCTTAGGCTAAGTCATGGTGCTTTGGGGCAGGGACCATGCATATCATGGGAATATTTCACAGTTTCTGCTCTGTTTTCAGTGTATGACACCAAAACACCCACCTGATGCCATCCTTTCAAGAGCAAAGGCAGCAATTTGCAGAATTCCGCTTCTTAGGGGAAGTGAAAAATTGCTGAGCTGACACCAAGTCCTGCAGTGTCCCTGTCACCTGCAGAGCCACCGCATCCTCGCCACGGTAGCGGGCATTGTGACAAAGGTTCTATGTCAGCTGGGTGTGGCAGCCAGGCGCCCCCTAGGGGATGGGGAGCCTGTCAGCCCCGGGCCTGTCACTGCCTGGTGTCCCTGCTGCCACCAGCCAGGCCTCTGAAAACTTGTCAATCCATGCCCAGACTTGGGGCCAGTTTGGCCCAAAGTCTGCAAGAGACAAGTCGGGAAGAAAGATATGGGACAGAGGGAGAAAGCGAAGGGAGCAGGAGAAAGGGAAGGAAGAATAAAAAGAAGTGTTGGGCTGCAGGAGTGAGATGGAGGAATTGCAAGAAAGAGGCAGGAAGCAGGAGAGTGAGAGAAAAGGAAAGAAGAGACATGCAGCCAGACGAGGGCTTAGTGAGAGAGGATGGGATAGAGAAGAGGATGAGAAGGAAATAAGGCAAGGCTAGGACAGGCAAGGACAGGCAAGGCAAGGCTAGGCTGCAGGACATGTTTTTGCTTTATAGTTTCTAGCACATTCGTCTTCAGACTAGGAGGAAAGCCATAAGACCGTATGGATTAGGCCCAAGCAAAAACCCCAGCTACTTGAGACACTTAGACTAAGCCTAAAATACCAAGATCTCTCCATAAGGATGGTTTTTATACTGTACTTCCACAATCTGCTGGCAGTACAAAAAAATAAGCTGCAGATCTCCTTAGGCTGAGTCATGGTGCTTTGGGGCAGGGACCATGCATATCATGGGAATATTTCACAGTTTCTGCTCTGTTTTCAGTGCATGACACCAAAACACCCACCTGATGACATCCTTTCAAGAGCAAAGGCAGCAATTTGCAGAATTCCGCTTCTTAGGGGAAGTGAGAAATTGCTGAGCTGACACCAAGTCCTGCAGTGTCCCTGTCACCTGCAGAGCCACCGCATCCTCGCCACAGTAGCGGGCATTGTGACAAAGGTTCTATGTCAGCTGGGTGTGGCAGCCAGGCGCCCCCTAGGGGATGGGGAGCCTGTCAGCCCCGGGCCTGTCACTGCCTGGTGTCCCTCCTGCCACCAGCCAGGCCTCTGAAAACTTGTCAAACCATGCCCAGACTTGGGGCCAGTTTGGCCCAAAGTCTCCAAGAGACAAGTCGGGAAGAAAGATATGGGACAGAGGGAGAAAGCGAAGGGAGCAGGAGAAAGGGAAGGAAGAATAAAAAGTAGTGTTGGGCTGCAGGAGTGAGATGGAGGAATTGCAAGAAAAGAGGCAGGAAGCAGGAGAGTTAGAGAAAAGGAAAGAAGAGACATGCAGCCAAACGAGGGCTTAGTGAGAGAGGATGGGATAGAGAAGAGGATGAGAAGGAAATAAGGCAAGGCTAGGACAGGCAAGGACAGGCAAGGCAAGGCTAGGCTGCAGGACATGTTTTTGCTTTATAGTTTCTAGCACATTCGTCTTCAGACTAGGAGGAAAGCCATAAGACCGTATGGATTAGGCCCAAGCAAAAACCCCAGCTACTTGAGACACTTAGACTAAACCTAAAATACCAAGATCTCTCCATAAGGATGGTTTTATACTGTACTTCCACAATCTGATGGCAGTACAAAAAAATAAGCTGCAGATCTCCTCAGGCTAAGTCATGGTGCTTTGGGGCAGGGACCATGCATATCATGGGAATATTTCACAGTTTCTGCTCTGTTTTCAGTGTATGACACCAAAACACCCACCTGATGCCATCCTTTCAAGAGCAAAGGCAGCAATTTGCAGAATTCCGCTTCTTAGGGGAAGTGAAAAATTGCTGAGCTGACACCAAGTCCTGCAGTGTCCCTGTCACCTGCAGAGCCACCGCATCCTCGCCACGGTAGCGGGCATTGTGACAAAGGTTCTATGTCAGCTGGGTGTGGCAGCCAGGCGCCCCCTAGGGGATGGGGAGCCTGTCAGCCCCGGGCCTGTCACTGCCTGGTGTCCCTGCTGCCACCAGCCAGGCCTCTGAAAACTTGTCAAACCATGCCCAGACTTGGGGCCAGTTTGGCCCAAAGTCTGCAAGAGACAAGTCGGGAAGAAAGATATGGGACAGAGGGAGAAAGCGAAGGGAGCAGGAGAAAGGGAAGGAAGAATAAAAAGTAGTGTTGGGCTGCAGGAGTGAGATGGAGGAATTGCAAGAAAGAGGCAGGAAGCAGGAGAGTGAGAGAAAAGGAAAGAAGAGACATGCAGCCAGACGAGGGCTTAGTGAGAGAGGATGGGATAGAGAAGAGGATGAGAAGGAAATAAGGCAAGGCTAGGACAGGCAAGGACAGGCAAGGCAAGGCTAGGCTGCAGGACATGTTTTTGCTTTATAGTTTCTAGCACATTCGTCTTCAGACTAGGAGGAAAGCCATAAGACCGTATGGATTAGGCCCAAGCAAAAACCCCAGCTACTTGAGACACTTAGACTAAGCCTAAAATACCAAGATCTCTCCATAAGGATGGTTTTTATACTGTACTTCCACAATCTGCTGGCAGTACAAAAAAATAAGCTGCAGATCTCCTTAGGCTGAGTCATGGTGCTTTGGGGCAGGGACCATGCATATCATGGGAATATTTCACAGTTTCTGCTCTGTTTTCAGTGCATGACACCAAAACACTCACCTGATGACATCCTTTCAAGAGCAAAGGCAGCAATTTGCAGAATTCCGCTTCTTAGGGGAAGTGAGAAATTGCTGAGCTGACACCAAGTCCTGCAGTGTCCCTGTCACCTGCAGAGCCACCGCATCCTCGCCACGGTAGCGGGCATTGTGACAAAGGTTCTATGTCAGCTGGGTGTGGCAGCCAGGCGCCCCCTAGGCGATGGGGAGCCTGTCAGCCCCGGGCCTGTCACTGCCTGCTGGCCCTCCTGCCACCAGCCAGGCCTCTGAAAACTTGTCAAACCATGCCCAGACTTGGGGCCAGTTTGGCCCAAAGTCTCCAAGAGACAAGTCGGGAAGAAAGATATGGGACAGAGGGAGAAAGCGAAGGGAGCAGGAGAAAGGGAAGGAAGAATAAAAAGTAGTGTTGGGCTGCAGGAGTGAGATGGAGGAATTGCAAGAAAAGAGGCAGGAAGCAGGAGAGTTAGAGAAAAGGAAAGAAGAGACATGCAGCCAGACGAGGGCTTAGTGAGAGAGGATGGGATAGAGAAGAGGATGAGAAGGAAATAAGGCAAGGCTAGGACAGGCAAGGACAGGCAAGGCAAGGCTAGGCTGCAGGACATGTTTTTGCTTTATAGTTTCTAGCACATTCGTCTTCAGACTAGGAGGAAAGCCATAAGACCGTATGGATTAGGCCCAAGCAAAAACCCCAGCTACTTGAGACACTTAGACTAAACCTAAAATACCAAGATCTCTCCATAAGGATGGTTTTATACTGTACTTCCACAATCTGATGGCAGTACAAAAAAATAAGCTGCAGATCTCCTTAGGCTAAGTCATGGTGCTTTGGGGCAGGGACCATGCATATCATGGGAATATTTCACAGTTTCTGCTCTGTTTTCAGTGTATGACACCAAAACACCCACCTGATGCCATCCTTTCAAGAGCAAAGGCAGCAATTTGCAGAATTCCGCTTCTTAGGGGAAGTGAAAAATTGCTGAGCTGACACCAAGTCCTGCAGTGTCCCTGTCACCTGCAGAGCCACCGCATCCTCGCCACGGTAGCGGGCATTGTGACAAAGGTTCTATGTCAGCTGGGTGTGGCAGCCAGGCGCCCCCTAGGGGATGGGGAGCCTGTCAGCCCCGGGCCTGTCACTGCCTGGTGTCCCTGCTGCCACCAGCCAGGCCTCTGAAAACTTGTCAAACCATGCCCAGACTTGGGGCCAGTTTGGCCCAAAGTCTGCAAGAGACAAGTCGGGAAGAAAGATATGGGACAGAGGGAGAAAGCGAAGGGAGCAGGAGAAAGGGAAGGAAGAATAAAAAGTAGTGTTGGGCTGCAGGAGTGAGATGGAGGAATTGCAAGAAAGAGGCAGGAAGCAGGAGAGTGAGAGAAAAGGAAAGAAGAGACATGCAGCCAGACGAGGGCTTAGTGAGAGAGGATGGGATAGAGAAGAGGATGAGAAGGAAATAAGGCAAGGCTAGGACAGGCAAGGACAGGCAAGGCAAGGCTAGGCTGCAGGACATGTTTTTGCTTTATAGTTTCTAGCACATTCGTCTTCAGACTAGGAGGAAAGCCATAAGACCGTATGGATTAGGCCCAAGCAAAAACCCCAGCTACTTGAGACACTTAGACTAAGCCTAAAATACCAAGATCTCTCCATAAGGATGGTTTTTATACTGTACTTCCACAATCTGCTGGCAGTACAAAAAAATAAGCTGCAGATCTCCTTAGGCTGAGTCATGGTGCTTTGGGGCAGGGACCATGCATATCATGGGAATATTTCACAGTTTCTGCTCTGTTTTCAGTGTATGACACCAAAACACCCACCTGATGACATCCTTTCAAGAGCAAAGGCAGCAATTTGCAGAATTCCGCTTCCTAGGGGAAGTGAAAAATTGCTGAGCTGACACCAAGTCCTGCAGTGTCCCTGTCACCTGCAGAGCCACCGCATCCTCGCCACGGTAGCAGGCATTGTGACAAAGGTTCTATGTCAGCTGGGTGTGGCAGCCAGGCGCCCCCTAGGGGATGGGGAGCCTGTCAGCCCCGGGCCTGTCACTGCCTGGTGTCCCTGCTGCCACTAGCCAGGCCTCTGAAAACTTGTCAAACCATGCCCAGACTTGGGGCCAGTTTGGCCCAAAGTCTGCAAGAGACAAGTCGGGAAGAAAGATATGGGACAGAGGGAGAAAGCGAAGGGAGCAGGAGAAAGGGAAGGAAGAATAAAAAGTAGTGTTGGGCTGCAGGAGTGAGATGGAGGAATTGCAAGAAAAGAGGCAGGAAGCAGGAGAGTTAGAGAAAAGGAAAGAAGAGACATGCAGCCAGACGAGGGCTTAGTGAGAGAGGATGGGATAGAGAAGAGGATGAGAAGTAAATAAGGCAAGGCTATGACAGGCAAGGACAGGCAAGGCAAGGCTAGGCTGCAGGACATGTTTTTGCTTTATAGTTTCTAGCACATTCGTCTTCAGACTAGGAGGAAAGCCATAAGACCGTATGGATTAGGCCCAAGCAAAAACCCCAGCTACTTGAGACACTTAGACTAAGCCTAAAATACCAAGATCTCTCCATAAGGATGGTTTTTATACTGTACTTCCACAATCTGCTGGCAGTACAAAAAAATAAGCTGCAGATCTCCTTAGGCTGAGTCATGGTGCTTTGGGGCAGGGACCATGCATATCATGGGAATATTTCACAGTTTCTGCTCTGTTTTCAGTGTATGACACCAAAACACCCACCTGATGACATCCTTTCAAGAGCAAAGGCAGCAATTTGCAGAATTCCGCTTCTTAGGGGAAGTGAGAAATTGCTGAGCTGACACCAAGTCCTGCAGTGTCCCTGTCACCTGCAGAGCCACCGCATCCTTACCACGGTAGCGGGCATTGTGACAAAGGTTCTATGTCAGCTGGGTGTGGCAGCCAGGCGCCCCCTAGGGGATGGGGAGCCTGTCAGCCCCGGGCCTGTCACTGCCTGGTGTCCCTGCTGCCACCAGCCAGGCCTCTGAAAACTTGTCAAACCATGCCCAGACTTGGGGCCAGTTTGGCCCAAAGTCTGCAAGAGACAAGTCGGGAAGAAAGATATGGGACAGAGGGAGAAAGCGAAGGGAGCAGGAGAAAGGGAAGGAAGAATAAAAAGTAGTGTTGGGCTGCAGGAGTGAGATGGAGGAATTGCAAGAAAAGAGGCAGGAAGCAGGAGAGTGAGAGAAAAGGAAAGAAGAGACATGCAGCCAGAAGAGGGGTTAGTGAGAGAGGATGGGACAGAGAACAGGATGAGAAGGAAAGAAGGCAAGGCTAGGACAGGCAAGGCAAGGCTAGGCTGCAGGACATGTTTTTGCTTTATAGTTTCTAGTACATTCGTCTTCAGACGAGGAGGAAAGCCATAAGACCGTATGGATTAGGCCCAAGCAAAAACCCCAGCTACTTGAGACACTTAGACTAAGCCTAAAATACCAAGATCTCTCCGTAAGGATGGTTTTTATACTGTACTTCCACAATCTGCTGGCAGTACAAAAAAATAAGCTGCAGATCTCCTTAGGCTGAGTCATGGTGCTTTGGGGCAGGGACCATGCATATCATGGGAATATTTCACAGTTTCTGCTCTGTTTCCAGTGTATGACACCAAAACACCCACCTGATGACATCCTTTCAAGAGCAAAGGCAGCCATTTGCAGAATTCCGCTTCTTAGGGGAAGTGAGAAATTGCTGAGCTGACACCAAGTCCTGCAGTGTCCCTGTCACCTGCAGAGCCACCGCATCCTCGCCACGGTAGCGGGCATTGTGACAAAGGTTCGATGTCAGCTGGGTGTGGCAGCCAGGCGCCCCCTAGGGGATGGGGAGCCTGTTAGCCCCGGGCCTGTCACTGCCTGGTGTCCCTGCTGCCACCAGCCAAGCCTCTGAAAACTTGTCAAACCATGCCCAGACTTGGGGCCAGTTTGGCCCAAAGTCTGCAAGAGACAAGTCGGGAAGAAAGATATGGGACAGAGGGAGAAAGCGAAGGGAGCAGGAGAAAGGGAAGGAAGAATAAAAAGTAGTGTTGGGCTGCAGGAGTGAGATGGAGGAATTGCAAGAAAAGAGGCAGGAAGCAGGAGAGTAAGAGAAAAGGAAAGAAGAGACATGCAGCCAGACGAGGGCTTAGTGAGAGAGGATGGGACAGAGAACAGGATGAGAAGGAAAGAAGGCAAGGCAAGGACATGCAAGGACAGGCAAGGCAAGGCTAGGCTGCAGGACATGTTTTTGCTTTATAGTTTCTAGCACATTCGTCTTCAGACGAGGAGGAAAGCCATAAGACCGTATGGATTAGGCCCAAGCAAAAACCCCAGCTACTTGAGACACTTAGACTAAGCCTAAAATACCAAGATCTCTCCATAAGGATGGTTTTTATACTGTACTTCCACAATCTGCTGGCAGTACAAAAAAATAAGCTGCAGATCTCCTTAGGCTGAGTCATGGTGCTTTGGGGCAGGGACCATGCTTATCATGGGAATATTTCACAGTTTCTGCTCTGTTTTCAGTGTATGACACCAAAACACCCACCAGATGACATCCTTTCAAGAGCAAAGGCAGCAATTTGCAGAATTCCGCTTCTTAGGGGAAGTGAGAAATTGCTGAGCTGACACCAAGTCCTGCAGTGTCCCTGTCACCTGCAGAGCCACCGCATCCTCGCCACGGTAGCGGGCATTGTGACAAAGGTTCGATGTCAGCTGGGTGTGGCAGCCAGGCGCCCCCTAGGGGATGGGGAGCCTGTCAGCCCCGGGCCTGTCACTGCCTGGTGTCCCTGCTGCCACCAGCCAGGCCTCTGAAAACTTGTCAAACCATGCCCAGACTTGGGGCCAGTTTGGCCCAAAGTCTCCAAGAGACAAGTCGGGAAGAAAGATATGGGACAGAGGGAGAAAGCGAAGGGAACAGGAGAAAGGGAAGGAAGAATAAAAAGTAGTGTTGGGCTGCAGGAGTGAGATGGAGGAATTGCACGAAAAGAGGCAGGAAGCAGGAGAGTGAGAGAAAAGGAAAGAAGAGACATGCAGCCAGACGAGGGCTTAGTGAGAGAGGATGGGACAGAGAACAGGATGAGAAGGAAAGAAGGCAAGGCTAGGACAGGCAAGGCAAGGCTAGGCTGCAGGACATGTTTTTGCTTTATAGTTTCTAGTACATTCGTCTTCAGACGAGGAGGAAAGCCATAAGACCGTATGGATTAGGCCCAAGCAAAAACCCCAGCTACTTGAGACACTTAGACTAAGCCTAAAATACCAAGATCTCTCCGTAAGGATGGTTTTTATACTGTACTTCCACAATCTGCTGGCAGTACAAAAAAATAAGCTGCAGATCTCCTTAGGCTGAGTCATGGTGCTTTGGGGCAGGGACCATGCATATCATGGGAATATTTCACAGTTTCTGCTCTGTTTCCAGTGTATGACACCAAAACACCCACCTGATGACATCCTTTCAAGAGCAAAGGCAGCCATTTGCAGAATTCCGCTTCTTAGGGGAAGTGAGAAATTGCTGAGCTGACACCAAGTCCTGCAGTGTCCCTGTCACCTGCAGAGCCACCGCATCCTCGCCACGGTAGCGGGCATTGTGACAAAGGTTCGATGTCAGCTGGGTGTGGCAGCCAGGCGCCCCCTAGGGGATGGGGAGCCTGTTAGCCCCGGGCCTGTCACTGCCTGGTGTCCCTGCTGCCACCAGCCAAGCCTCTGAAAACTTGTCAAACCATGCCCAGACTTGGGGCCAGTTTGGCCCAAAGTCTGCAAGAGACAAGTCGGGAAGAAAGATATGGGACAGAGGGAGAAAGCGAAGGGAGCAGGAGAAAGGGAAGGAAGAATAAAAAGTAGTGTTGGGCTGCAGGAGTGAGATGGAGGAATTGCAAGAAAAGAGGCAGGAAGCAGGAGAGTAAGAGAAAAGGAAAGAAGAGACATGCAGCCAGACGAGGGCTTAGTGAGAGAGGATGGGACAGAGAACAGGATGAGAAGGAAAGAAGGCAAGGCAAGGACATGCAAGGACAGGCAAGGCAAGGCTAGGCTGCAGGACATGTTTTTGCTTTATAGTTTCTAGCACATTCGTCTTCAGACGAGGAGGAAAGCCATAAGACCGTATGGATTAGGCCCAAGCAAAAACCCCAGCTACTTGAGACACTTAGACTAAGCCTAAAATACCAAGATCTCTCCATAAGGATGGTTTTTATACTGTACTTCCACAATCTGCTGGCAGTACAAAAAAATAAGCTGCAGATCTCCTTAGGCTGAGTCATGGTGCTTTGGGGCAGGGACCATGCTTATCATGGGAATATTTCACAGTTTCTGCTCTGTTTTCAGTGTATGACACCAAAACACCCACCAGATGACATCCTTTCAAGAGCAAAGGCAGCAATTTGCAGAATTCCGCTTCTTAGGGGAAGTGAGAAATTGCTGAGCTGACACCAAGTCCTGCAGTGTCCCTGTCACCTGCAGAGCCACCGCATCCTCGCCACGGTAGCGGGCATTGTGACAAAGGTTCGATGTCAGCTGGGTGTGGCAGCCAGGTGCCCCCTAGGGGATGGGGAGCCTGTCAGCCCCGGGCCTGTCACTGCCTGGTGTCCCTGCTGCCACCAGCCAGGCCTCTGAAAACTTGTCAAACCATGCCCAGACTTGGGGCCAGTTTGGCACAAAGTCTGCAAGAGACAAGTCGGGAAGAAAGATATGGGACAGAGGGAGAAAGCGAAGGGAGCAGGAGAAAGGGAAGGAAGAATAAAAAGTAGTGTTGGGCTGCAGGAGGGAGATGGAGGAATTGCAAGAAAAGAGGCAGGAAGCAGGAGAGTGAGAGAAAAGGATAGAAGAGACATGCAGCCAGACGAGGGGTTAGTGAGAGAGGATGGGACAGAGAACAGGATGAGAAGTAAATAAGGCAAGGCTAGGACAGGCAAGGACAGGCAAGGCAAGGCTAGGCTGCAGGACATGTTTTTGCTTTATAGTTTCTAGCACATTCGTCTTCAGACGAGGAGGAAAGCCATAAGACCGTATGGATTAGGCCCAAGCAAAAACCCCAGCTACTTGAGACACTTAGACTAAGCCTAAAATACCAAGATCTCTCCATAAGGATGGTTTTTATACTGTACTTCCACAATCTGCTGGCAGTACAAAAAAATAAGCTGCAGATCTCCTTAGGCTGAGTCATGGTGCTTTGGGGCAGGGACCATGCATATCATGGGAATATTTCACAGTTTCTGCTCTGTTTCCAGTGTATGACACCAAAACACCCACCTGATGACATCCTTTCAAGAGCAAAGGCAGCAATTTGCAGAATTCCGCTTCCTAGGGGAAGTGAAAAATTGCTGAGCTGACACCAAGTCCTGCAGTGTCCCTGTCACCTGCAGAGCCACCGCATCCTCGCCACGGTAGCGGGCATTGTGACAAAGGTTCTATGTCAGCTGGGTGTGGCAGCCAGGCGCCCCCTAGGGGATGGGGAGCCTGTCAGCCCCGGGCCTGTCACTGCCTGGTGTCCCTGCTGCCACTAGCCAGGCCTCTGAAAACTTGTCAAACCATGCCCAGACTTGGGGCCAGTTTGGCCCAAAGTCTCCAAGAGACAAGTCGGGAAGAAAGATATGGGACAGAGGGAGAAAGCGAAGGGAGCAGGAGAAAGGGAAGGAAGAATAAAAAGTAGTGTTGGGCTGCAGGAGTGAGATGGAGGAATTGCAAGAAAAGAGGCAGGAAGCAGGAGAGTTAGAGAAAAGGAAAGAAGAGACATGCAGCCAGACGAGGGCTTAGTGAGAGAGGATGGGATAGAGAAGAGGATGAGAAGTAAATAAGGCAAGGCTAGGACAGGCAAGGACAGGCAAGGCAAGGCTAGGCTGCAGGACATGTTTTTGCTTTATAGTTTCTAGCACATTCGTCTTCAGACGAGGAGGAAAGCCATAAGACCGTATGGATTAGGCCCAAGCAAAAACCCCAGCTACTTGAGACACTTAGACTAAGCCTAAAATACCAAGATCTCTCCATAAGGATGGTTTTTATACTGTACTTCCACAATCTGCTGGCAGTACAAAAAAATAAGCTGCAGATCTCCTTAGGCTGAGTCATGGTGCTTTGGGGCAGGGACCATGCATATCATGGGAATATTTCACAGTTTCTGCTCTGTTTCCAGTGTATGACACCAAAACACCCACCTGATGACATCCTTTCAAGAGCAAAGGCAGCAATTTGCAGAATTCCGCTTCCTAGGGGAAGTGAAAAATTGCTGAGCTGACACCAAGTCCTGCAGTGTCCCTGTCACCTGCAGAGCCACCGCATCCTCGCCACGGTAGCGGGCATTGTGACAAAGGTTCTATGTCAGCTGGGTGTGGCAGCCAGGCGCCCCCTAGGGGATGGGGAGCCTGTCAGCCCCGGGCCTGTCACTGCCTGGTGTCCCTGCTGCCACTAGCCAGGCCTCTGAAAACTTGTCAAACCATGCCCAGACTTGGGGCCAGTTTGGCCCAAAGTCTGCAAGAGACAAGTCGGGAAGAAAGATATGGGACAGAGGGAGAAAGCGAAGGGAGCAGGAGAAAGGGAAGGAAGAATAAAAAGTAGTGTTGGGCTGCAGGAGTGAGATGGAGGAATTGCAAGAAAAGAGGCAGGAAGCAGGAGAGTGAGAGAAAAGGAAAGAAGAGACATGCAGCCAGACGAGGGCTTAGTGAGAGAGGATGGGATAGAGAACAGGATGAGAAGGAAATAAGGCAAGGCTAGGACA
This sequence comes from Columba livia, assembly GCF_036013475.1. Taxonomy (NCBI): domain Eukaryota; kingdom Metazoa; phylum Chordata; class Aves; order Columbiformes; family Columbidae; genus Columba; species Columba livia. The sequence continues at coordinate 623,144 of NW_027043044.1, read as the reverse complement.
GGCAAGGACAGGCAAGGCAAGGCTAGGCTGCAGGACATGTTTTTGCTTTGTAGTTTCTAGCACATTCGTCTTCAGACGAGGAGGAAAGCCATAAGACCGTATGGATTAGGCCCAAGCAAAAACCCCAGCTACTTGAGACACTTAGACTAAGCCTAAAATACCAAGATCTCTCCATAAGGATGGTTTTTATACTGTACTTCCACAATCTGCTGGCAGTACAAAAAAATAAGCTGCAGATCTCCTTAGGCTGAGTCATGGTGCTTTGGGGCAGGGACCATGCATATCATGGGAATATTTCACAGTTTCTGCTCTGTTTTCAGTGTATGACACCAAAACACCCACCTGATGACATCCTTTCAAGAGCAAAGGCAGCAATTTGCAGAATTCCGCTTCTTAGGGGAAGTGAGAAATTGCTGAGCTGACACCAAGTCCTGCAGTGTCCCTGTCACCTGCAGAGCCACCGCATCCTTACCACGGTAGCGGGCATTGTGACAAAGGTTCTATGTCAGCTGGGTGTGGCAGCCAGGCGCCCCCTAGGGGATGGGGAGCCTGTCAGCCCCGGGCCTGTCACTGCCTGGTGTCCCTGCTGCCACCAGCCAGGCCTCTGAAAACTTGTCAAACCATGCCCAGACTTGGGGCCAGTTTGGCCCAAAGTCTCCAAGAGACAAGTCGGGAAGAAAGATATGGGACAGAGGGAGAAAGCGAAGGGAGCAGGAGAAAGGGAAGGAAGAATAAAAAGTAGTGTTGGGCTGCAGGAGTGAGATGGAGGAATTGCAAGAAAAGAGGCAGGAAGCAGGAGAGTGAGAGAAAAGGAAAGAAGAGACATGCAGCCAGAAGAGGGGTTAGTGAGAGAGGATGGGACAGAGAAGAGGATGAGAAGGACATAAGGCAAGGTTAGGACAGGCAAGGCAAGGCTAGGCTGCAGGACATGTTTTTGCTTTATAGTTTCTAGTACATTCGTCTTCAGACGAGGAGGAAAGCCATAAGACCGTATGGATTAGGCCCAAGCAAAAACCCCAGCTACTTGAGACACTTAGACTAAGCCTAAAATACCAAGATCTCTCCGTAAGGATGGTTTTTATACTGTACTTCCACAATCTGCTGGCAGTACAAAAAAACAAGCTGCAGATCTCCTTAGGCTGAGTCATGGTGCTTTGGGGCAGGGACCATGCATATCATGGGAATATTTCACAGTTTCTGCTCTGTTTCCAGTGTATGACACCAAAACACCCACCTGATGACATCCTTTCAAGAGCAAAGGCAGCAATTTGCAGAATTCCGCTTCTTAGGGGAAGTGAGAAATTGCTGAGCTGACACCAAGTCCTGCAGTGTCCCTGTCACCTGCAGAGCCACCGCATCCTCGCCACGGTAGCGGGCATTGTGACAAAGGTTCTATGTCAGCTGGGTGTGGCAGCCAGGCGCCCCCTAGGGGATGGGGAGCCTGTTAGCCCCGGGCCTGTCACTGCCTGGTGTCCCTGCTGCCACCAGCCAAGCCTCTGAAAACTTGTCAAACCATGCCCAGACTTGGGGCCAGTTTGGCCCAAAGTCTGCAAGAGACAAGTCGGGAAGAAAGATATGGGACAGAGGGAGAAAGCGAAGGGAGCAGGAGAAAGGGAAGGAAGAATAAAAAGTAGTGTTGGGCTGCAGGAGTGAGATGGAGGAATTGCAAGAAAAGAGGCAGGAAGCAGGAGAGTAAGAGAAAAGGAAAGAAGAGACATGCAGCCAGACGAGGGCTTAGTGAGAGAGGATGGGACAGAGAACAGGATGAGAAGGAAAGAAGGCAAGGCAAGGACATGCAAGGACAGGCAAGGCAAGGCTAGGCTGCAGGACATGTTTTTGCTTTATAGTTTCTAGCACATTCGTCTTCAGACGAGGAGGAAAGCCATAAGACCGTATGGATTACGCCCAAGCAAAAACCCCAGCTACTTGAGACACTTAGACTAAGCCTAAAATACCAAGATCTCTCCATAAGGATGGTTTTTATACTGTACTTCCACAATCTGCTGGCAGTACAAAAAAATAAGCTGCAGATCTCCTTAGGCTGAGTCATGGTGCTTTGGGGCAGGGACCATGCTTATCATGGGAATATTTCACAGTTTCTGCTCTGTTTTCAGTGTATGACACCAAAACACCCACCAGATGACATCCTTTCAAGAGCAAAGGCAGCAATTTGCAGAATTCCGCTTCTTAGGGGAAGTGAGAAATTGCTGAGCTGACACCAAGTCCTGCAGTGTCCCTGTCACCTGCAGAGCCACCGCATCCTCGCCACGGTAGCGGGCATTGTGACAAAGGTTCGATGTCAGCTGGGTGTGGCAGCCAGGCGCCCCCTAGGGGATGGGGAGCCTGTCAGCCCCGGGCCTGTCACTGCCTGGTGTCCCTGCTGCCACCAGCCAGGCCTCTGAAAACTTGTCAAACCATGCCCAGACTTGGGGCCAGTTTGGCACAAAGTCTGCAAGAGACAAGTCGGGAAGAAAGATATGGGACAGAGGGAGAAAGCGAAGGGAGCAGGAGAAAGGGAAGGAAGAATAAAAAGTAGTGTTGGGCTGCAGGAGTGAGATGGAGGAATTGCAAGAAAAGAGGCAGGAAGCAGGAGAGTGAGAGAAAAGGATAGAAGAGACATGCAGCCAGACGAGGGGTTAGTGAGAGAGGATGGGACAGAGAACAGGATGAGAAGGAAAGAAGGCAAGGCAAGGACAGGCAAGGACAGGCAAGGCAAGGCTAGGCTGCAGGACATGTTTTTGCTTTATAGTTTCTAGCACATTCGTCTTCAGACGAGGAGGAAAGCCATAAGACCGTATGGATTAGGCCCAAGCAAAAACCCCAGCTACTTGAGACACTTAGACTAAGCCTAAAATACCAAGATCTCTCCATAAGGATGGTTTTTATACTGTACTTCCACAATCTGCTGGCAGTACAAAAAAATAAGCTGCAGATCTCCTTAGGCTGAGTCATGGTGCTTTGGGGCAGGGACCATGCATATCATGGGAATATTTCACAGTTTCTGCTCTGTTTTCAGTGTATGACACCAAAACACCCACCTGATGACATCCTTTCAAGAGCAAAGGCAGCAATTTGCAGAATTCCGCTTCTTAGGGGAAGTGAGAAATTGCTGAGCTGACACCAAGTCCTGCAGTGTCCCTGTCACCTGCAGAGCCACCGCATCCTTGCCACGGTAGCGGGCATTGTGACAAAGGTTCTATGTCAGCTGGGTGTGGCAGCCAGGCGCCCCCTAGGGGATGGGGAGCCTGTCAGCCCCGGGCCTGTCACTGCCTGGTGTCCCTGCTGCCACCAGCCAGGCCTCTGAAAACTTGTCAAACCATGCCCAGACTTGGGGCCAGTTTGGCCCAAAGTCTGCAAGAGACAAGTCGGGAAGAAAGATATGGGACAGAGGGAGAAAGCGAAGGGAGCAGGAGAAAGGGAAGGAAGAATAAAAAGTAGTGTTGGGCTGCAGGAGTGAGATGGAGGAATTGCACGAAAAGAGGCAGGAAGCAGGAGAGTGAGAGAAAAGGAAAGAAGAGACATGCAGCCAGACGAGGGCTTAGTGAGAGAGGATGGGACAGAGAACAGGATGAGAAGGAAAGAAGGCAAGGCTAGGACAGGCAAGGCAAGGCTAGGCTGCATGACATGTTTTTGCTTTATAGTTTCTAGTACATTCGTCTTCAGACGAGGAGGAAAGCCATAAGACCGTATGGATTAGGCCCAAGCAAAAACCCCAGCTACTTGAGACACTTAGACTAAGCCTAAAATACCAAGATCTCTCCATAAGGATGGTTTTTATACTGTACTTCCACAATCTGCTGGCAGTACAAAAAAATAAGCTGCAGATCTCCTTAGGCTGAGTCATGGTGCTTTGGGACAGGGACCATGCATATCATGGGAATATTTCACAGTTTCTGCTCTGTTTTCAGTGTATGACACCAAAACACCCACCTGATGACATCCTTTCAAGAGCAAAGGCAGCAATTTGCAGAATTCCGCTTCTTAGGGGAAGTGAGAAATTGCTGAGCTGACACCAAGTCCTGCAGTGTCCCTGTCACCTGCAGAGCCACCGCATCCTCGCCACGGTAGCGGGCATTGTGACAAAGGTTCTATGTTAGCTGGGTGTGGCAGCCAGGTGCCCCCTAGGGGATGGGGAGCCTGTCAGCCCCTGGCCTGTCACTGCCTGGTGTCCCTGCTGCCACCAGCCAGGCCTCTGAAAACTTGTCAAACCATGCCCAGACTTGGGGCCAGTTTGGCCCAAAGTCTCCAAGAGACAAGTCGGGAAGAAAGATATGGGACAGAGGGAGAAAGCGAAGGGAGCAGGAGAAAGGGAAGGAAGAATAAAAAGTAGTGTTGGGCTGCAGGAGGGAGATGGAGGAATTGCAAGAAAAGAGGCAGGAAGCAGGAGAGTGAGAGAAAAGGATAGAAGAGACATGCAGCCAGACGAGGGGTTAGTGAGAGAGGATGGGACAGAGAACAGGATGAGAAGGAAAGAAGGCAAGGCAAGGACAGGCAAGGACAGGCAAGGCAAGGCTAGGCTGCAGGACATGTTTTTGCTTTATAGTTTCTAGCACATTCGTCTTCAGACGAGGAGGAAAGCCATAAGACCGTATGGATTAGGCCCAAGCAAAAACCCCAGCTACTTGAGACACTTAGACTAAGCCTAAAATACCAAGATCTCTCCATAAGGATGGTTTTTATACTGTACTTCCACAATCTGCTGGCAGTACAAAAAAATAACCTGCAGATCTCCTTAGGCTGAGTCATGGTGCTTTGGGGCAGGGACCATGCATATCATGGGAATATTTCACAGTTTCTGCTCTGTTTCCAGTGTATGACACCAAAACACCCACCTGATGACATCCTTTCAAGAGCAAAGGCAGCAATTTGCAGAATTCCGCTTCTTAGGGGAAGTGAGAAATTGCTGAGCTGACACCAAGTCCTGCAGTGTCCCTGTCACCTGCAGAGCCACCGCATCCTTGCCACGGTAGCGGGCATTGTGACAAAGGTTCTATGTCAGCTGGGTGTGGCAGCCAGGCGCCCCCTAGGGGATGGGGAGCCTGTCAGCCCCGGGCCTGTCACTGCCTGGTGTCCCTGCTGCCACCAGCCAGGCCTATGAAAACTAGTCAAACCATGCCCAGACTTGGGGCCAGTTTGGCCCAAAGTCTGCAAGAGACAAGTCGGGAAGAAAGATATGAGATAGAGGGAGAAAGCGAAGGGAGCAGGAGAAAGGGAAGGAAGAATAAAAAGTAGTGTTGGGCTGCAGGAGTGAGATGGAGGAATTGCACGAAAAGAGGCAGGAAGCAGGAGAGTGAGAGAAAAGGAAAGAAGAGACATGCAGCCAGACGAGGGCTTAGTGAGAGAGGATGGGACAGAGAACAGGATGAGAAGGAAAGAAGGCAAGGCAAGGACAGGCAAGGCAAGGCTAGGCTGCAGGACATGTTTTTGCTTTATAGTTTCTAGTACATTCGTCTTCAGACGAGGAGGAAAGCCATAAGACCGTATGGATTAGGCCCAAGCAAAAACCCCAGCTACTTGAGACACTTAGACTAAGCCTAAAATACCAAGATCTCTCCATAAGGATGGTTTTTATACTGTACTTCCACAATCTGCTGGCAGTACAAAAAAATAAGCTGCAGATCTCCTTAGGCTGAGTCATGGTGCTTTGGGGCAGGGACCATGCATATCATGGGAATATTTCACAGTTTCTGCTCTGTTTTCAGTGTATGACACCAAAACACCCACCTGATGACATCCTTTCAAGAGCAAAGGCAGCAATTTGCAGAATTCCGCTTCTTAGGGGAAGTGAGAAATTGCTGAGCTGACACCAAGTCCTGCAGTGTCCCTGTCACCTGCAGAGCCACCGCATCCTTGCCACGGTAGCGGGCATTGTGACAAAGGTTCTATGTCAGCTGGGTGTGGCAGCCAGGCGCCCCCTAGGGGATGGGGAGCCTGTCAGCCCCGGGCCTGTCACTGCCTGGTGTCCCTGCTGCCACCAGCCAGGCCTCTGAAAACTTGTCAAACCATGCCCAGACTTGGGGCCAGTTTGGCCCAAAGTCTGCAAGAGACAAGTCGGGAAGAAAGATATGAGATAGAGGGAGAAAGCGAAGGGAGCAGGAGAAAGGGAAGGAAGAATAAAAAGTAGTGTTGGGCTGCAGGAGTGAGATGGAGGAATTGCACGAAAAGAGGCAGGAAGCAGGAGAGTGAGAGAAAAGGAAAGAAGAGACATGCAGCCAGACGAGGGCTTAGTGAGAGAGGATGGGACAGAGAACAGGATGAGAAGGAAAGAAGGCAAGGCAAGGACAGGCAAGGCAAGGCTAGGCTGCAGGACATGTTTTTGCTTTATAGTTTCTAGCACATTCGTCTTCAGACGAGGAGGAAAGCCATAAGACCGTATGGATTAGGCCCAAGCAAAAACCCCAGCTACTTGAGACACTTAGACTAAGCCTAAAATACCAAGATCTCTCCATAAGGATGGTTTTTATACTGTACTTCCACAATCTGCTGGCAGTACAAAAAAATAAGCTGCAGATCTCCTTAGGCTGAGTCATGGTGCTTTGGGGCAGGGACCATGCATATCATGGGAATATTTCACAGTTTCTGCTCTGTTTCCAGTGTATGACACCAAAACACCCACCTGATGACATCCTTTCAAGAGCAAAGGCAGCAATTTGCAGAATTCCGCTTCCTAGGGGAAGTGAAAAATTGCTGAGCTGACACCAAGTCCTGCAGTGTCCCTGTCACCTGCAGAGCCACCGCATCCTCGCCACGGTAGCGGGCATTGTGACAAAGGTTCTATGTCAGCTGGGTGTGGCAGCCAGGCGCCCCCTAGGGGATGGGGAGCCTGTCAGCCCCGGGCCTGTCACTGCCTGGTGTCCCTGCTGCCACTAGCCAGGCCTCTGAAAACTTGTCAAACCATGCCCAGACTTGGGGCCAGTTTGGCCCAAAGTCTCCAAGAGACAAGTCGGGAAGAAAGATATGGGACAGAGGGAGAAAGCGAAGGGAGCAGGAGAAAGGGAAGGAAGAATAAAAAGTAGTGTTGGGCTGCAGGAGTGAGATGGAGGAATTGCAAGAAAAGAGGCAGGAAGCAGGAGAGTTAGAGAAAAGGAAAGAAGAGACATGCAGCCAGACGAGGGCTTAGTGAGAGAGGATGGGATAGAGAAGAGGATGAGAAGTAAATAAGGCAAGGCTAGGACAGGCAAGGACAGGCAAGGCAAGGCTAGGCTGCAGGACATGTTTTTGCTTTATAGTTTCTAGCACATTCGTCTTCAGACGAGGAGGAAAGCCATAAGACCGTATGGATTAGGCCCAAGCAAAAACCCCAGCTACTTGAGACACTTAGACTAAGCCTAAAATACCAAGATCTCTCCATAAGGATGGTTTTTATACTGTACTTCCACAATCTGCTGGCAGTACAAAAAAATAAGCTGCAGATCTCCTTAGGCTGAGTCATGGTGCTTTGGGGCAGGGACCATGCATATCATGGGAATATTTCACAGTTTCTGCTCTGTTTCCAGTGTATGACACCAAAACACCCACCTGATGACATCCTTTCAAGAGCAAAGGCAGCAATTTGCAGAATTCCGCTTCCTAGGGGAAGTGAAAAATTGCTGAGCTGACACCAAGTCCTGCAGTGTCCCTGTCACCTGCAGAGCCACCGCATCCTCGCCACGGTAGCGGGCATTGTGACAAAGGTTCTATGTCAGCTGGGTGTGGCAGCCAGGCGCCCCCTAGGGGATGGGGAGCCTGTCAGCCCCGGGCCTGTCACTGCCTGGTGTCCCTGCTGCCACTAGCCAGGCCTCTGAAAACTTGTCAAACCATGCCCAGACTTGGGGCCAGTTTGGCCCAAAGTCTGCAAGAGACAAGTCGGGAAGAAAGATATGGGACAGAGGGAGAAAGCGAAGGGAGCAGGAGAAAGGGAAGGAAGAATAAAAAGTAGTGTTGGGCTGCAGGAGTGAGATGGAGGAATTGCAAGAAAAGAGGCAGGAAGCAGGAGAGTGAGAGAAAAGGAAAGAAGAGACATGCAGCCAGACGAGGGCTTAGTGAGAGAGGATGGGATAGAGAACAGGATGAGAAGGAAATAAGGCAAGGCTAGGACAGGCAAGGACAGGCAAGGCAAGGCTAGGCTGCAGGACATGTTTTTGCTTTGTAGTTTCTAGCACATTCGTCTTCAGACGAGGAGGAAAGCCATAAGACCGTATGGATTAGGCCCAAGCAAAAACCCCAGCTACTTGAGACACTTAGACTAAGCCTAAAATACCAAGATCTCTCCATAAGGATGGTTTTTATACTGTACTTCCACAATCTGCTGGCAGTACAAAAAAATAAGCTGCAGATCTCCTTAGGCTGAGTCATGGTGCTTTGGGGCAGGGACCATGCATATCATGGGAATATTTCACAGTTTCTGCTCTGTTTTCAGTGTATGACACCAAAACACCCACCTGATGACATCCTTTCAAGAGCAAAGGCAGCAATTTGCAGAATTCCGCTTCTTAGGGGAAGTGAGAAATTGCTGAGCTGACACCAAGTCCTGCAGTGTCCCTGTCACCTGCAGAGCCACCGCATCCTTACCACGGTAGCGGGCATTGTGACAAAGGTTCTATGTCAGCTGGGTGTGGCAGCCAGGCGCCCCCTAGGGGATGGGGAGCCTGTCAGCCCCGGGCCTGTCACTGCCTGGTGTCCCTGCTGCCACCAGCCAGGCCTCTGAAAACTTGTCAAACCATGCCCAGACTTGGGGCCAGTTTGGCCCAAAGTCTCCAAGAGACAAGTCGGGAAGAAAGATATGGGACAGAGGGAGAAAGCGAAGGGAGCAGGAGAAAGGGAAGGAAGAATAAAAAGTAGTGTTGGGCTGCAGGAGTGAGATGGAGGAATTGCAAGAAAAGAGGCAGGAAGCAGGAGAGTGAGAGAAAAGGAAAGAAGAGACATGCAGCCAGAAGAGGGGTTAGTGAGAGAGGATGGGACAGAGAAGAGGATGAGAAGGACATAAGGCAAGGTTAGGACAGGCAAGGCAAGGCTAGGCTGCAGGACATGTTTTTGCTTTATAGTTTCTAGTACATTCGTCTTCAGACGAGGAGGAAAGCCATAAGACCGTATGGATTAGGCCCAAGCAAAAACCCCAGCTACTTGAGACACTTAGACTAAGCCTAAAATACCAAGATCTCTCCGTAAGGATGGTTTTTATACTGTACTTCCACAATCTGCTGGCAGTACAAAAAAACAAGCTGCAGATCTCCTTAGGCTGAGTCATGGTGCTTTGGGGCAGGGACCATGCATATCATGGGAATATTTCACAGTTTCTGCTCTGTTTCCAGTGTATGACACCAAAACACCCACCTGATGACATCCTTTCAAGAGCAAAGGCAGCAATTTGCAGAATTCCGCTTCTTAGGGGAAGTGAGAAATTGCTGAGCTGACACCAAGTCCTGCAGTGTCCCTGTCACCTGCAGAGCCACCGCATCCTCGCCACGGTAGCGGGCATTGTGACAAAGGTTCTATGTCAGCTGGGTGTGGCAGCCAGGCGCCCCCTAGGGGATGGGGAGCCTGTTAGCCCCGGGCCTGTCACTGCCTGGTGTCCCTGCTGCCACCAGCCAAGCCTCTGAAAACTTGTCAAACCATGCCCAGACTTGGGGCCAGTTTGGCCCAAAGTCTGCAAGAGACAAGTCGGGAAGAAAGATATGGGACAGAGGGAGAAAGCGAAGGGAGCAGGAGAAAGGGAAGGAAGAATAAAAAGTAGTGTTGGGCTGCAGGAGTGAGATGGAGGAATTGCAAGAAAAGAGGCAGGAAGCAGGAGAGTAAGAGAAAAGGAAAGAAGAGACATGCAGCCAGACGAGGGCTTAGTGAGAGAGGATGGGACAGAGAACAGGATGAGAAGGAAAGAAGGCAAGGCAAGGACATGCAAGGACAGGCAAGGCAAGGCTAGGCTGCAGGACATGTTTTTGCTTTATAGTTTCTAGCACATTCGTCTTCAGACGAGGAGGAAAGCCATAAGACCGTATGGATTACGCCCAAGCAAAAACCCCAGCTACTTGAGACACTTAGACTAAGCCTAAAATACCAAGATCTCTCCATAAGGATGGTTTTTATACTGTACTTCCACAATCTGCTGGCAGTACAAAAAAATAAGCTGCAGATCTCCTTAGGCTGAGTCATGGTGCTTTGGGGCAGGGACCATGCTTATCATGGGAATATTTCACAGTTTCTGCTCTGTTTTCAGTGTATGACACCAAAACACCCACCAGATGACATCCTTTCAAGAGCAAAGGCAGCAATTTGCAGAATTCCGCTTCTTAGGGGAAGTGAGAAATTGCTGAGCTGACACCAAGTCCTGCAGTGTCCCTGTCACCTGCAGAGCCACCGCATCCTCGCCACGGTAGCGGGCATTGTGACAAAGGTTCGATGTCAGCTGGGTGTGGCAGCCAGGCGCCCCCTAGGGGATGGGGAGCCTGTCAGCCCCGGGCCTGTCACTGCCTGGTGTCCCTGCTGCCACCAGCCAGGCCTCTGAAAACTTGTCAAACCATGCCCAGACTTGGGGCCAGTTTGGCACAAAGTCTGCAAGAGACAAGTCGGGAAGAAAGATATGGGACAGAGGGAGAAAGCGAAGGGAGCAGGAGAAAGGGAAGGAAGAATAAAAAGTAGTGTTGGGCTGCAGGAGTGAGATGGAGGAATTGCAAGAAAAGAGGCAGGAAGCAGGAGAGTGAGAGAAAAGGATAGAAGAGACATGCAGCCAGACGAGGGGTTAGTGAGAGAGGATGGGACAGAGAACAGGATGAGAAGGAAAGAAGGCAAGGCAAGGACAGGCAAGGACAGGCAAGGCAAGGCTAGGCTGCAGGACATGTTTTTGCTTTATAGTTTCTAGCACATTCGTCTTCAGACGAGGAGGAAAGCCATAAGACCGTATGGATTAGGCCCAAGCAAAAACCCCAGCTACTTGAGACACTTAGACTAAGCCTAAAATACCAAGATCTCTCCATAAGGATGGTTTTTATACTGTACTTCCACAATCTGCTGGCAGTACAAAAAAATAAGCTGCAGATCTCCTTAGGCTGAGTCATGGTGCTTTGGGGCAGGGACCATGCATATCATGGGAATATTTCACAGTTTCTGCTCTGTTTTCAGTGTATGACACCAAAACACCCACCTGATGACATCCTTTCAAGAGCAAAGGCAGCAATTTGCAGAATTCCGCTTCTTAGGGGAAGTGAGAAATTGCTGAGCTGACACCAAGTCCTGCAGTGTCCCTGTCACCTGCAGAGCCACCGCATCCTTGCCACGGTAGCGGGCATTGTGACAAAGGTTCTATGTCAGCTGGGTGTGGCAGCCAGGCGCCCCCTAGGGGATGGGGAGCCTGTCAGCCCCGGGCCTGTCACTGCCTGGTGTCCCTGCTGCCACCAGCCAGGCCTCTGAAAACTTGTCAAACCATGCCCAGACTTGGGGCCAGTTTGGCCCAAAGTCTGCAAGAGACAAGTCGGGAAGAAAGATATGGGACAGAGGGAGAAAGCGAAGGGAGCAGGAGAAAGGGAAGGAAGAATAAAAAGTAGTGTTGGGCTGCAGGAGTGAGATGGAGGAATTGCACGAAAAGAGGCAGGAAGCAGGAGAGTGAGAGAAAAGGAAAGAAGAGACATGCAGCCAGACGAGGGCTTAGTGAGAGAGGATGGGACAGAGAACAGGATGAGAAGGAAAGAAGGCAAGGCTAGGACAGGCAAGGCAAGGCTAGGCTGCATGACATGTTTTTGCTTTATAGTTTCTAGTACATTCGTCTTCAGACGAGGAGGAAAGCCATAAGACCGTATGGATTAGGCCCAAGCAAAAACCCCAGCTACTTGAGACACTTAGACTAAGCCTAAAATACCAAGATCTCTCCATAAGGATGGTTTTTATACTGTACTTCCACAATCTGCTGGCAGTACAAAAAAATAAGCTGCAGATCTCCTTAGGCTGAGTCATGGTGCTTTGGGACAGGGACCATGCATATCATGGGAATATTTCACAGTTTCTGCTCTGTTTTCAGTGTATGACACCAAAACACCCACCTGATGACATCCTTTCAAGAGCAAAGGCAGCAATTTGCAGAATTCCGCTTCTTAGGGGAAGTGAGAAATTGCTGAGCTGACACCAAGTCCTGCAGTGTCCCTGTCACCTGCAGAGCCACCGCATCCTCGCCACGGTAGCGGGCATTGTGACAAAGGTTCTATGTTAGCTGGGTGTGGCAGCCAGGTGCCCCCTAGGGGATGGGGAGCCTGTCAGCCCCTGGCCTGTCACTGCCTGGTGTCCCTGCTGCCACCAGCCAGGCCTCTGAAAACTTGTCAAACCATGCCCAGACTTGGGGCCAGTTTGGCCCAAAGTCTCCAAGAGACAAGTCGGGAAGAAAGATATGGGACAGAGGGAGAAAGCGAAGGGAGCAGGAGAAAGGGAAGGAAGAATAAAAAGTAGTGTTGGGCTGCAGGAGGGAGATGGAGGAATTGCAAGAAAAGAGGCAGGAAGCAGGAGAGTGAGAGAAAAGGATAGAAGAGACATGCAGCCAGACGAGGGGTTAGTGAGAGAGGATGGGACAGAGAACAGGATGAGAAGGAAAGAAGGCAAGGCAAGGACAGGCAAGGACAGGCAAGGCAAGGCTAGGCTGCAGGACATGTTTTTGCTTTATAGTTTCTAGCACATTCGTCTTCAGACGAGGAGGAAAGCCATAAGACCGTATGGATTAGGCCCAAGCAAAAACCCCAGCTACTTGAGACACTTAGACTAAGCCTAAAATACCAAGATCTCTCCATAAGGATGGTTTTTATACTGTACTTCCACAATCTGCTGGCAGTACAAAAAAATAACCTGCAGATCTCCTTAGGCTGAGTCATGGTGCTTTGGGGCAGGGACCATGCATATCATGGGAATATTTCACAGTTTCTGCTCTGTTTCCAGTGTATGACACCAAAACACCCACCTGATGACATCCTTTCAAGAGCAAAGGCAGCAATTTGCAGAATTCCGCTTCTTAGGGGAAGTGAGAAATTGCTGAGCTGACACCAAGTCCTGCAGTGTCCCTGTCACCTGCAGAGCCACCGCATCCTTGCCACGGTAGCGGGCATTGTGACAAAGGTTCTATGTCAGCTGGGTGTGGCAGCCAGGCGCCCCCTAGGGGATGGGGAGCCTGTCAGCCCCGGGCCTGTCACTGCCTGGTGTCCCTGCTGCCACCAGCCAGGCCTATGAAAACTAGTCAAACCATGCCCAGACTTGGGGCCAGTTTGGCCCAAAGTCTGCAAGAGACAAGTCGGGAAGAAAGATATGAGATAGAGGGAGAAAGCGAAGGGAGCAGGAGAAAGGGAAGGAAGAATAAAAAGTAGTGTTGGGCTGCAGGAGTGAGATGGAGGAATTGCACGAAAAGAGGCAGGAAGCAGGAGAGTGAGAGAAAAGGAAAGAAGAGACATGCAGCCAGACGAGGGCTTAGTGAGAGAGGATGGGACAGAGAACAGGATGAGAAGGAAAGAAGGCAAGGCAAGGACAGGCAAGGCAAGGCTAGGCTGCAGGACATGTTTTTGCTTTATAGTTTCTAGTACATTCGTCTTCAGACGAGGAGGAAAGCCATAAGACCGTATGGATTAGGCCCAAGCAAAAACCCCAGCTACTTGAGACACTTAGACTAAGCCTAAAATACCAAGATCTCTCCATAAGGATGGTTTTTATACTGTACTTCCACAATCTGCTGGCAGTACAAAAAAATAAGCTGCAGATCTCCTTAGGCTGAGTCATGGTGCTTTGGGGCAGGGACCATGCATATCATGGGAATATTTCACAGTTTCTGCTCTGTTTCCAGTGTATGACACCAAAACACCCACCTGATGACATCCTTTCAAGAGCAAAGGCAGCAATTTGCAGAATTCCGCTTCTTAGGGGAAGTGAGAAATTGCTGAGCTGACACCAAGTCCTGCAGTGTCCCTGTCACCTGCAGAGCCACCGCATCCTTGCCACGGTAGCGGGCATTGTGACAAAGGTTCTATGTCAGCTGGGTGTGGCAGCCAGGCGCCCCCTAGGGGATGGGGAGCCTGTCAGCCCCGGGCCTGTCACTGCCTGGTGTCCCTGCTGCCACCAGCCAGGCCTCTGAAAACTTGTCAAACCATGCCCAGACTTGGGGCCAGTTTGGCCCAAAGTCTGCAAGAGACAAGTCGGGAAGAAAGATATGAGATAGAGGGAGAAAGCGAAGGGAGCAGGAGAAAGGGAAGGAAGAATAAAAAGTAGTGTTGGGCTGCAGGAGTGAGATGGAGGAATTGCACGAAAAGAGGCAGGAAGCAGGAGAGTGAGAGAAAAGGAAAGAAGAGACATGCAGCCAGACGAGGGCTTAGTGAGAGAGGATGGGACAGAGAACAGGATGAGAAGGAAAGAAGGCAAGGCAAGGACAGGCAAGGCAAGGCTAGGCTGCAGGACATGTTTTTGCTTTATAGTTTCTAGTACATTCGTCTTCAGACGAGGAGGAAAGCCATAAGACCGTATGGATTAGGCCCAAGCAAAAACCCCAGCTACTTGAGACACTTAGACTAAGCCTAAAATACCAAGATCTCTCCATAAGGATGGTTTTTATACTGTACTTCCACAATCTGCTGGCAGTACAAAAAAATAAGCTGCAGATCTCCTTAGGCTGAGTCATGGTGCTTTGGGGCAGGGACCATGCATATCATGGGAATATTTCACAGTTTCTGCTCTGTTTTCAGTGTCTGACACCAAAACACCCACCTGATGACATCCTTTCAAGAGCAAAGGCAGCAATTTGCAGAATTCCGCTTCTTAGGGGAAGTGAGAAATTGCTGAGCTGACACCAAGTCCTGCAGTGTCCCTGTCACCTGCAGAGCCACCGCATCCTCGCCACGGTAGCGGGCATTGTGACAAAGGTTCTATGTCAGCTGGGTGTGGCAGCCAGGTGCCCCCTAGGGGATGGGGAGCCTGTCAGCCCCGGGCCTGTCACTGCCTGGTGTCCCTGCTGCCACCAGCCAGGCCTCTGAAAACTTGTCAAACCATGCCCAGACTTGGGGCCAGTTTGGCCCAAAGTCTGCAAGAGACAAGTCGGGAAGAAAGATATGGGACAGAGGGAGAAAGCGAAGGGAGCAGGAGAAAGGGAAGGAAGAATAAAAAGTAGTGTTGGGCTGCAGGAGTGAGATGGAGGAATTGCAAGAAAGAGGCAGGAAGCAGGAGAGTGAGAGAAAAGGAAAGAAGAGACATGCAGCCAGACGAGGGCTTAGTGAGAGAGGATGGGATAGAGAAGAGGATGAGAAGGAAATAAGGCAAGGCTAGGACAGGCAAGGACAGGCAAGGCAAGGCTAGGCTGCAGGACATGTTTTTGCTTTATAGTTTCTAGCACATTCGTCTTCAGACGAGGAGGAAAGCCATAAGACCGTATGGATTACGCCCAAGCAAAAACCCCAGCTACTTGAGACACTTAGACTAAGCCTAAAATACCAAGATCTCTCCATAAGGATGGTTTTTATACTGTACTTCCACAATCTGCTGGCAGTACAAAAAAATAAGCTGCAGATCTCCTTAGGCTGAGTCATGGTGCTTTGGGGCAGGGACCATGCTTATCATGGGAATATTTCACAGTTTCTGCTCTGTTTTCAGTGTATGACACCAAAACACCCACCTGATGACATCCTTTCAAGAGCAAAGGCAGCAATTTGCAGAATTCCGCTTCTTAGGGGAAGTGAGAAATTGCTGAGCTGACACCAAGTCCTGCAGTGTCCCTGTCACCTGCAGAGCCACCGCATCCTCGCCACGGTAGCGGGCATTGTGACAAAGGTTCTATGTCAGCTGGGTGTGGCAGCCAGGTGCCCCCTAGGGGATGGGGAGCCTGTCAGCCCCGGGCCTGTCACTGCCTGGTGTCCCTGCTGCCACCAGCCAGGCCTCTGAAAACTTGTCAAACCATGCCCAGACTTGGGGCCAGTTTGGCCCAAAGTCTGCAAGAGACAAGTCGGGAAGAAAGATATGGGACAGAGGGAGAAAGCGAAGGGAGCAGGAGAAAGGGAAGGAAGAATAAAAAGTAGTGTTGGGCTGCAGGAGTGAGATGGAGGAATTGCAAGAAAGAGGCAGGAAGCAGGAGAGTGAGAGAAAAGGAAAGAAGAGACATGCAGCCAGACGAGGGCTTAGTGAGAGAGGATGGGATAGAGAAGAGGATGAGAAGGAAATAAGGCAAGGCTAGGACAGGCAAGGACAGGCAAGGCAAGGCTAGGCTGCAGGACATGTTTTTGCTTTATAGTTTCTAGCACATTCGTCTTCAGACGAGGAGGAAAGCCATAAGACCGTATGGATTACGCCCAAGCAAAAACCCCAGCTACTTGAGACACTTAGACTAAGCCTAAAATACCAAGATCTCTCCATAAGGATGGTTTTTATACTGTACTTCCACAATCTGCTGGCAGTACAAAAAAATAAGCTGCAGATCTCCTTAGGCTGAGTCATGGTGCTTTGGGGCAGGGACCATGCATATCATGGGAATATTTCACAGTTTCTGCTCTGTTTTCAGTGCATGACACCAAAACACCCACCTGATGACATCCTTTCAAGAGCAAAGGCAGCAATTTGCAGAATTCCGCTTCTTAGGGGAAGTGAGAAATTGCTGAGCTGACACCAAGTCCTGCAGTGTCCCTGTCACCTGCAGAGCCACCGCATCCTCGCCACGGTAGCGGGCATTGTGACAAAGGTTCTATGTCAGCTGGGTGTGGCAGCCAGGCGCCCCCTAGGGGATGGGGAGCCTGTCAGCCCCGGGCCTGTCACTGCCTGGTGTCCCTGCTGCCACCAGCCAGGCCTCTGAAAACTTGTCAAACCATGCCCAGACTTGGGGCCAGTTTGGCCCAAAGTCTCCAAGAGACAAGTCGGGAAGAAAGATATGGGACAGAGGGAGAAAGCGAAGGGAGCAGGAGAAAGGGAAGGAAGAATAAAAAGTAGTGTTGGGCTGCAGGAGTGAGATGGAGGAATTGCAAGAAAAGAGGCAGGAAGCAGGAGAGTGAGAGAAAAGGAAAGAAGAGACATGCAGCCAGACGAGGGCTTAGTGAGAGAGGATGGGATAGAGAAGAGGATGAGAAGGAAATAAGGCAAGGCTAGGACAGGCAAGGACAGGCAAGGCAAGGCTAGGCTGCAGGACATGTTTTTGCTTTATAGTTTCTAGCACATTCGTCTTCAGACGAGGAGGAAAGCCATAAGACCGTATGGATTAGGCCCAAGCAAAAACCCCAGCTACTTGAGACACTTAGACTAAGCCTAAAATACCAAGATGTCTCCATAAGGATGGTTTTTATACTGTACTTCCACAATCTGCTGGCAGTACAAAAAAATAAGCTGCAGATCTCCTTAGGCTGAGTCATGGTGCTTTGGGGCAGGGACCATGCATATCATGGGAATATTTCACAGTTTCTGCTCTGTTTTCAGTGTCTGACACCAAAACACCCACCTGATGACATCCTTTCAAGAGCAAAGGCAGCAATTTGCAGAATTCCGCTTCTTAGGGGAAGTGAGAAATTGCTGAGCTGACACCAAGTCCTGCAGTGTCCCTGTCACCTGCAGAGCCACCGCATCCTCGCCACAGTAGCGGGCATTGTGACAAAGGTTCTATGTCAGCTGGGTGTGGCAGCCAGGCGCCCCCTAGGGGATGGGGAGCCTGTCAGCCCCGGGCCTGTCACTGCCTGGTGTCCCTGCTGCCACCAGCCAGGCCTCTGAAAACTTGTCAAACCATGCCCAGACTTGGGGCCAGTTTGGCCCAAAGTCTCCAAGAGACAAGTCAGGAAGAAAGATATGGGACAGAGGGAGAAAGCGAAGGGAGCAGGAGAAAGGGAAGGAAGAATAAAAAGTAGTGTTGGGCTGCAGGAGTGAGATGGAGGAATTGCAAGAAAATAGGCAGGAAGCAGGAGAGTGAGAGAAAAGGAAAGAAGAGACATGCAGCCAGACGAGGGCTTAGTGAGAGAGGATGGGATAGAGAAGAGGATGAGAAGGAAATAAGGCAAGGCTAGGACAGGCAAGGACAGGCAAGGCAAGGCTAGGCTGCAGGATATGTTTTTGCTTTATAGTTTCTAGCACATTCGTCTTCAGACTAGGAGGAAAGCCATAAGACCGTATGGATTAGGCCCAAGCAAAAACCCCAGCTACTTGAGACACTTAGACTAAGCCTAAAATACCAAGATCTCTCCATAAGGATGGTTTTTATACTGTACTTCCACAATCTGCTGGCAGTACAAAAAAATAAGCTGCAGATCTCCTTAGGCTGAGTCATGGTGCTTTGGGGCAGGGACCATGCATATCATGGGAATATTTCACAGTTTCTGCTCTGTTTTCAGTGTATGACACCAAAACACCCACCTGATGACATCCTTTCAAGAGCAAAGGCAGCAATTTGCAGAATTCCGCTTCTTAGGGGAAGTGAGAAATTGCTGAGCTGACACCAAGTCCTGCAGTGTCCCTGTCACCTGCAGAGCCACCGCATCCTCGCCACGGTAGCGGGCATTGTGACAAAGGTTCTATGTCAGCTGGGTGTGGCAGCCAGGCGCCCCCTAGGGGATGGGGAGCCTGTCAGCCCCGGGCCTGTCACTGCCTGGTGTCCCTGCTGCCACCAGCCAGGCCTCTGAAAACTTGTCAAACCATGCCCAGACTTGGGGCCAGTTTGGCCCAAAGTCTCCAAGAGACAAGTCGGGAAGAAAGATATGGGACAGAGGGAGAAAGCGAAGGGAGCAGGAGAAAGGGAAGGAAGAATAAAAAGTAGTGTTGGGCTGCAGGAGTGAGATGGAGGAATTGCAAGAAAATAGGCAGGAAGCAGGAGAGTGAGAGAAAAGGAAAGAAGAGACATGCAGCCAGACGAGGGCTTAGTGAGAGAGGATGGGATAGAGAAGAGGATGAGAAGGAAATAAGGCAAGGCTAGGACAGGCAAGGACAGGCAAGGCAAGGCTAGGCTGCAGGACATGTTTTTGCTTTATAGTTTCTAGCACATTCGTCTTCAGACGAGGAGGAAAGCCATAAGACCGTATGGATTAGGCCCAAGCAAAAACCCCAGCTACTTGAGACACTTAGACTAAGCCTAAAATACCAAGATGTCTCCATAAGGATGGTTTTTATACTGTACTTCCACAATCTGCTGGCAGTACAAAAAAATAAGCTGCAGATCTCCTTAGGCTGAGTCATGGTGCTTTGGGGCAGGGACCATGCATATCATGGGAATATTTCACAGTTTCTGCTCTGTTTTCAGTGTCTGACACCAAAACACCCACCTGATGACATCCTTTCAAGAGCAAAGGCAGCAATTTGCAGAATTCCGCTTCTTAGGGGAAGTGAGAAATTGCTGAGCTGACACCAAGTCCTGCAGTGTCCCTGTCACCTGCAGAGCCACCGCATCCTCGCCACAGTAGCGGGCATTGTGACAAAGGTTCTATGTCAGCTGGGTGTGGCAGCCAGGCGCCCACTAGGGGATGGGGAGCCTGTCAGCCCCGGGCCTGTCACTGCCTGGTGTCCCTGCTGCCACCAGCCAGGCCTCTGAAAACTTGTCAAACCATGCCCAGACTTGGGGCCAGTTTGGCCCAAAGTCTCCAAGAGACAAGTCAGGAAGAAAGATATGGGACAGAGGGAGAAAGCGAAGGGAGCAGGAGAAAGGGAAGGAAGAATAAAAAGTAGTGTTGGGCTGCAGGAGTGAGATGGAGGAATTGCAAGAAAATAGGCAGGAAGCAGGAGAGTGAGAGAAAAGGAAAGAAGAGACATGCAGCCAGACGAGGGCTTAGTGAGAGAGGATGGGATAGAGAAGAGGATGAGAAGGAAATAAGGCAAGGCTAGGTCAGGCAAGGACAGGCAAGGCAAGGCTAGGCTGCAGGACATGTTTTTGCTTTATAGTTTCTAGCACATTCGTCTTCAGACTAGGAGGAAAGCCATAAGACCGTATGGATTAGGCCCAAGCAAAAACCCCAGCTACTTGAGACACTTAGACTAAGCCTAAAATACCAAGATCTATCCATAAGGATGGTTTTTATACTGTACTTCCACAATCTGCTGGCAGTACAAAAAAATAAGCTGCAGATCTCCTTAGGCTGAGTCATGGTGCTTTGGGGCAGGGACCATGCATATCATGGGAATATTTCACAGTTTCTGCTCTGTTTTCAGTGTCTGACACCAAAACACCCACCTGATGACATCCTTTCAAGAGCAAAGGCAGCAATTTGCAGAATTCCGCTTCCTAGGGGAAGTGAAAAATTGCTGAGCTGACACCAAGTCCTGCAGTGTCCCTGTCACCTGCAGAGCCACCGCATCCTCGCCACGGTAGCGGGCATTGTGACAAAGGTTCTATGTCAGCTGGGTGTGGCAGCCAGGCGCCCCCTAGGGGATGGGGAGCCTGTCAGCCCCGGGACTGTCACTGCCTGGTGTCCCTGCTGCCACTAGCCAGGCCTCTGAAAACTTGTCAAACCATGCCCAGACTTGGGGCCAGTTTGGCCCAAAGTCTGCAAGAGACAAGTCGGGAAGAAAGATATGGGACAGAGGGAGAAAGCGAAGGGAGCAGGAGAAAGGGAAGGAAGAATAAAAAGTAGTGTTGGGCTGCAGGAGTGAGATGGAGGAATTGCATTAAAAGAGGCAGGAAGCAGGAGAGTTAGAGAAAAGGAAAGAAGAGACATGCAGCCAGACGAGGGCTTAGTGAGAGAGGATGGGATAGAGAAGAGGATGAGAAGTAAATAAGGCAAGGCTAGGACAGGCAAGGACAGGCAAGGCAAGGCTAGGCTGCAGGACATGTTTTTGCTTTATAGTTTCTAGCACATTCGTCTTCAGACGAGGAGGAAAGCCATAAGACCGTATGGATTAGGCCCAAGCAAAAACCCCAGCTACTTGAGACACTTAGACTAAGCCTAAAATACCAAGATCTCTCCATAAGGATGGTTTTTATACTGTACTTCCACAATCTGCTGGCAGTACAAAAAAATAAGCTGCAGATCTCCTTAGGCTGAGTCATGGTGCTTTGGGGCAGGGACCATGCATATCATGGGAATATTTCACAGTTTCTGCTCTGTTTTCAGTGTATGACACCAAAACACCCACCTGATGACATCCTTTCAAGAGCAAAGGCAGCAATTTGCAGAATTCCGCTTCTTAGGGGAAGTGAGAAATTGCTGAGCTGACACCAAGTCCTGCAGTGTCCCTGTCACCTGCAGAGCCACCGCATCCTCGCCACGGTAGCGGGCATTGTGACAAAGGTTCTATGTCAGCTGGGTGTGGAGGCCAGGCGCCCCCTAGGGGATGGGGAGCCTGTCAGCCCCGGGCCTGTCACTGCCTGGTGTCCCTGCTGCCACCAGCCAGGTCTCTGAAAACTTGTCAAACCATGCCCAGACATGGGGCCAGTTTGGCCCAAAGTCTCCAAGAGACAAGTCGGGAAGAAAGATATGGGACAGAGGGAGAAAGCGAAGGGAGCAGGAGAAAGGGAAGGAAGAATAAAAAGTAGTGTTGGGCTACAGGAGTGAGATGGAGGAATTGCAAGAAAATAGGCAGGAAGCAGGAGAGTGAGAGAAAAGGAAAGAAGAGACATGCAGCCAGACGAGGGCTTAGTGAGAGAGGATGGGATAGAGAAGAGGATGAGAAGGAAATAAGGCAAGGCTAGGACAGGCAAGGACAGGCAAGGCAAGGCTAGGCTGCAGGACATGTTTTTGCTTTATAGTTTCTAGCACATTCGTCTTCAGACGAGGAGGAAAGCCATAAGACCGTATGGATTAGGCCCAAGCAAAAACCCCAGCTACTTGAGACACTTAGACTAAGCCTAAAATACCAAGATGTCTCCATAAGGATGGTTTTTATACTGTACTTCCACAATCTGCTGGCAGTACAAAAAAATAAGCTGCAGATCTCCTTAGGCTGAGTCATGGTGCTTTGGGGCAGGGACCATGCATATCATGGGAATATTTCACAGTTTCTGCTCTGTTTTCAGTGTCTGACACCAAAACACCCACCTGATGACATCCTTTCAAGAGCAAAGGCAGCAATTTGCAGAATTCCGCTTCTTAGGGGAAGTGAGAAATTGCTGAGCTGACACCAAGTCCTGCAGTGTCCCTGTCACCTGCAGAGCCACCGCATCCTCGCCACAGTAGCGGGCATTGTGACAAAGGTTCTATGTCAGCTGGGTGTGGCAGCCAGGCGCCCCCTAGGGGATGGGGAGCCTGTCAGCCCCGGGCCTGTCACTGCCTGGTGTCCCTGCTGCCACCAGCCAGGCCTCTGAAAACTTGTCAAACCATGCCCAGACTTGGGGCCAGTTTGGCCCAAAGTCTCCAAGAGACAAGTCAGGAAGAAAGATATGGGACAGAGGGAGAAAGCGAAGGGAGCAGGAGAAAGGGAAGGAAGAATAAAAAGTAGTGTTGGGCTGCAGGAGTGAGATGGAGGAATTGCAAGAAAATAGGCAGGAAGCAGGAGAGTGAGAGAAAAGGAAAGAAGAGACATGCAGCCAGACGAGGGCTTAGTGAGAGAGGATGGGATAGAGAAGAGGATGAGAAGGAAATAAGGCAAGGCTAGGACAGGCAAGGACAGGCAAGGCAAGGCTAGGCTGCAGGATATGTTTTTGCTTTATAGTTTCTAGCACATTCGTCTTCAGACTAGGAGGAAAGCCATAAGACCGTATGGATTAGGCCCAAGCAAAAACCCCAGCTACTTGAGACACTTAGACTAAGCCTAAAATACCAAGATCTCTCCATAAGGATGGTTTTTATACTGTACTTCCACAATCTGCTGGCAGTACAAAAAAATAAGCTGCAGATCTCCTTAGGCTGAGTCATGGTGCTTTGGGGCAGGGACCATGCATATCATGGGAATATTTCACAGTTTCTGCTCTGTTTTCAGTGTATGACACCAAAACACCCACCTGATGACATCCTTTCAAGAGCAAAGGCAGCAATTTGCAGAATTCCGCTTCTTAGGGGAAGTGAGAAATTGCTGAGCTGACACCAAGTCCTGCAGTGTCCCTGTCACCTGCAGAGCCACCGCATCCTCGCCACGGTAGCGGGCATTGTGACAAAGGTTCTATGTCAGCTGGGTGTGGCAGCCAGGCGCCCCCTAGGGGATGGGGAGCCTGTCAGCCCCGGGCCTGTCACTGCCTGGTGTCCCTGCTGCCACCAGCCAGGCCTCTGAAAACTTGTCAAACCATGCCCAGACTTGGGGCCAGTTTGGCCCAAAGTCTCCAAGAGACAAGTCGGGAA